>NW_027468718.1:2767771-2857771 GCF_046254945.1 Alosa pseudoharengus | reverse complement strand
ATATTCACACAGGATCCACCAAATGCCTCTGGCCCATGTGGCCCAAACTCATTTAACAACAAAAGCTTTTTGGAAATCATGGACTCTGTGGAGTCCTCTGAGGAGACGTGTGGATGGCCAACTTCTTATTTGTGCTCAGTTCAAAATCTATAGCGTGATTGGGATTTAGTTGTTGCTTTTCTTTAGTAAGCGTGATTGGGATTTAGTTGTTGCTTTTCTTTAGTAAGCGTGATTGGGATTTAGTTGTTGCTTTTCTTTAGTAAAAGTGATTGGGATTTAGTTGTTGCTTTTCTTTAGTAAAAGTGATTGGGATTTAGTTGTTGCTTTTCTTTAGTAAAAGTGATTGGGATTTAGGAGTTGTTGCTTTTCTTTAGTAAAAGTGATTGGGATTTAGTTGTTGCTTTTCTTTAGTAAAAGTGATTGGGATTTAGGAGTTGTTGCTTTTCTTTAGTGGAAGTGATTGGGATTTAGGAGTTGTTGCTTTTCTTTAGTAAAAGGGATTGGGATTTAGCCTGAAAAATCCAGACCCTGATAATCTAGAAAGATTAAGGATCTGGCCATGAACAATGTAATGGCCCAACTCGAGGGGCGGCAACAAGCATGCATTTAAAAATCTCACTGCACGCTATTGGATAACACTAGACCATGTTTACTCTGAATTATTTCGGACTTTGACGCAATCGGATAACACTACGACCAATGTGTACTGTCCTCCAACATTGCAGTGCTGTCTTCATCAGTTTAGCTGGTTCCCCGGAATGTTGGGGTAAAAGTAACGTGCATCATTGCTCTTTGCCAGAGTGTCTCGCAGAGACAATTCCATTGTGCTCTCGCGAGAACTCTGTATTTCAGGGTTATTTGGGATTTAGGAGTTGTTGCTTTCCTTTAGTGAAGGTGATTGGGATTTAGGAGGGTCATATGTCCATTCATTGCACAGAAAGTCATAATAGAAACAGAAACAATATCTGGATCAACAGCACCCTCTAGAGGCTCGCTCGAATGTAGTCCGAGTCATACAGAGTGAATATAGTCTTTCAAAAACCCACTTTTTATAACTTATTTAGTTATCATATCATACACATCATTATAAATCAAACATTGACACATCAAAGACAACATAACTCAGTTCTATATAAGTACAAAACCTAAATGAAAATACACTGTCATACAATAATAATAATAATACATTTTATTTATAACACACTTTACATCAAATCAATAATAATAATAATACATTTTATTTATAACACACTTTACATCAAATCAATGACCTCAAAGTGCTACAATGCACATAAAAACAACACAAAAGACTTTAAAACGCATAAAAGCAAAACAGAGAGAAAACATTAAAATAGCAGATTTAGCCATAGGCTTATCTAAAAAGATGAGTTAAGGCCTTTTTTTATGATTAACGATTAATATAACATACAACTGTTGATTAGTATAAACAATACACTGTTTATACAACACATGGGTGATATGCAGTCACATGACACACAAGGCTTCATAATCTGTATCATTCCTGTCATGGAGAATTCTAGCTCCATTTGCAGCGGCTGCAGCATTTACAATGCAATGTGAACAAGCATGATGATCATGATAACAACATACTGATCTGTTCATGCATGTGGTGCTGTTCTACGATAACATGTTTCTTTTCTCTGAGAAGGGGCTTCTGTTCTCTGTGTGTGTGCTCAGTAAGATGATGTATCTGTAGTATGAGAACGTGCTTCTGTCTTCACGGCTCAGTCCAACTCAAATTCAGGTCTAACTCCAGGTTTCAGATACCTTTTGCTCTAGATATTACTCATGATATAATGCAACAGTCACCCTGATGAGTTTGTTCTGATGACTGGCTACTTCATATTAAAAAGCCAAAATGTTTCTCTATCTCTATCTAACACAGAGGTCGTCATCAGGGGTTAGTATTCACAGCTGAGGACATAAGCCTCACCTAGTGACATCAGGTCATGTGAGCACAACACATTATTCTACAGGTGCATATCACACCCACAGAATAGAGAACATAAATCGGCAGGTCCCATAACAACAGACAATAAATCAAAACAATACTGTATAGAAAGATGCATCATTTACATGCAAGACATTTACAAAAAAAGTCAAAGTCAAATCAACATCTTCATTTAGACCTGGATACTCCATAGCATTAAGGTGATGTATCCAAAAGAATTCCCTTTGGTTTAGTCTCTGTAGCCTATTGCCACCCCTCTCCATAGGTCTCACACGCAACACAGAATCATTCTTATTACAGCACTCGCTAAAATGTGGGCAGTCTGGGTTCAACACTCTGATAGCGTATTTGTGTTCTGCGAGGCGGTCCCTTAATCGCGCAGCCGACATAAAAGAAACCCTCCTCGCATGACCATGAGAAGCAATGGATGACAAACGTGGTATTGCAGATAAGTAGCCTGGTGTGCGGTCTCTTCGTGACAACTATGAAGCCAGCAACATTGACTTCTCTAACATTTAACTTTATAACTACCAAGATAATATGACATGTATTTGTATGTGATGTACTTTCCCATCGATAATGTGTGAATTGCCATGAACACAATCATCTACGATACACTAGAAACAAGGCTTGGTTAATAACTTGCTGAGAACCTAGACACCCGTTTAGTTACACAGCCCACTCAATGATGTCCCCTCTCCTCTGTCTCCCTCTCCTCTGCAATCTGTCCAGTTGTAGTCTCTATAGCTCTTCATCCTCCTCCATTTTCTTGGTGATGCCGATCTGTTCTCACACTGAAACACAAACACACAAACACACACACACAATGGGAAACCATAGCTCTGTATGTTCTAAACAAGGACTGGCAGAGAGTCAATCTAATCTGGAACTGGACACACCTTGTGTGCATGTACATGTGTTGATGAAGAATACAATCTTTCCAAATGTCACACCAAATCTTCTTTCTGTTTCAACTCTGTTTACAGAATGTTACATCAAACACTGATAAAGTTCAAAAACATGAAGACTTACTTGCTGGGGTACTATTGTTGTTGTCCCTGCGTTGTGTAGGATCCAGACCTAAGAGCCCAACACAAAGAGACACTGGATGAGAAGCTCTCTTGAGTTACTGCAGGAAAGCTAGATGTTTTACATGTTCTAGTTTCTGGGGGTGGAGTAGACTTCTAATGTTCCAGTCAATAAGACCTAGGCCTTTTCTGGACTTGAGTTCTGAGGGGTTATATGGGCGATTTTTTTTCTACCAAAAGCTCCACGACCCACCCAGAATGGTTCTGCGACCCACCAGTAAAGAAACACTGATCTAAGTTATTTATCAAACAGATTTAAATTACTGTTTAAATGTCATTTATTATAAATCTCAAGTAATGATTAATTAACTTTTTTAATTGAGGCAATTTAAAATAATCTGTTTGCTATAACTTATAAACCCCTAAAATTGGTTTGCATGGAGTAAGTATTTCAGCTTGATGAGAATGACAGTGTTTCCCATACATTGACTAATCTGTGGCGGGGCGCCACAAAATCAAAATCGGCCGCCACAGATGAATATTCTATGTTTAATTTAATTTAAATTAAATATAAGATCAAATCTTATGAGCTGCGCTTTTTACGAACGCAGCCTTTCCTTGCCCCGCCCCGCTCTCTCTCTTTCGTAGCCCACTGCCCCTCCTCTGCATGTGCATTTAACAAAATATTCACGAATCGATTGTTGAAGGATTGTTGTTGCCACATAGAAGCATTGCATAGAAGACGTCTGGCTAAATTGCTATTAAATCCGCTTAGCATCGTGACCATGCTGCGCAAATTTGTTGAAAACTGCTGTATTGAAGTTAACTCTGCTAAGGTCTTATCACAACATAGTAGGCTACATTGAAGAGACTAAACTTAAAGTTAAGTTATGCAATCAAGCAGTATCTCAAAGCTAACGTTAGAATACTGTTTGGATGTCGAATTTAGCATGCTTAGCCTACTTGTCAGTTTGCTACAGCTGCTTGTTATTGACTCTGACACTGAATGTTTGCAAAATCCCGATGTAAATGGAAAAGTGTTTTCCAAAATTCAAAAGTGCTTGTCCCAAGGAGAAGTAGGAACCTTTATTTTAAAGGAACACGCCACCCAATGGCAGTAGTAATATATGTTCTTACCTTAACTTTCACGAGTTGAGTCATACCTCTCCCGTGTCGGTACGTGCACTCAAACGCTCTGGTGCGCGGCGGGACTGTGTTAGCATGTTGCTATGCTAGCGGGCTTTGACGGGGACTAAGCGTAGAAGTAATTAAAAACATCCACGTTTTCCCGACTTAAATACAGTTGCACGAGTAGTTGATAGAAATGCTACGGCCACGCAACATGAAACGTGGCGATTTTCCAAGCGAATAAACCGGAGAACTACAATGTGTGGCGCAATAGCACTTGGGAGTACTTCGACCTAGCGTAGTAGTATTGTTAACACCTAATTGTAGATCGATCCTATCCACCACAGAGTTTAGAATCCATGCTGGATCGACCCTCAGCCTCTCCCTCCCCTCTGAGCGAGAGAGAGGCACACACACTAGAGATGCGCTGATGGGCTATTATTTCAACCATAACTGCATAGCAAAACTTATCATCCATCAGCACCAAAGTGTTTTGACCAATTTTCAAAAACGCACCCGCCCACCATCCGCTGGTTGTTTTAATGTAGGCTATATGGGTGATGCAGCGCTGCTGACGTGAGGCTAGAAAGCCCTTGCCTGTTCTAGAAAGACTGATCTAATGCAGCAAATATATTAAAAGGCTAAAGGGTAACACTCCATAATAAGGTGCCATAATAAATAGCAAACTAGTAATTACCTAACCCTTTGTTAATTGTTACTAACATATCTATTTGGTACAAGTTAATAGTTTTTTCATCATTAATTAAATATTAGTTGTTTGCATAAAAACTGTATGTTAATGCTTTAGCAAATCTATTAACTAATATTGCATTAATATGTGTTAATAGTTAACTAAATGTATTTTTGGCACTAATTAACAGTTATATTTTACATCATTTAAATGTTTAATGTTTATTTGCAAACTATATGTTAATAGAAAAGTTAATGACATATTATTATTTAACTAATTGTTATTAAACTGTGCTTCTGCCTATCCCAATATGAACCACTCTCCATAAGACCCTTACAATAGATAGATAGATAGATACTTTATTGATCCCCAAGGGGAAATTCAAGAAAAAAACATGGAGCTACCTTGACATGTTGCCACTGTTGTCAGCGCCGGAACCGCTTGCAATAAAGTTGGCTAAGCTTAATTAATATATTAGTGGTATATAGCTATAAGCGTGGGGTCCCTTATAATAAAGTTGGTTAAGCTTAATTAATATATTAGTAATATATTACTATCAGTATGGGGGACCCTTATAATAAAGTTGGTTAAGCTTTATTAATATATTAGTAGTATATAGCTATCAGTGTGGAGCCCCTTATAATAAAGTTGGTTAAGCTTAATTCATATATTAGTAATATATAACTATAGTCAGATGGTGAAGGGACTGAGACCAAAACTGGCTTATCACATTTATTCTTTTAGGAAAAGTTAAAACAAAACAACAAGTAGTTGAATGGGCTATATTACATGCATCATTCCTATACCATCACTGTCAGCCCTACTAGCAAGGGAGACATGGAATGTTCAGGTGCACAGAACGACAGTTTATTAATATTCTGAGACTCCCTAAACACTCACAGACGTAGACCATACGGAGGTAATGCATAAACATAATGCTAAATTAAATGTACATTCATTTCCTGCTAGACTGAATTGCACTTTCCATGCACACTAAGCTGAACTGCTTAACTACACTGAATGCATGGAAAGTTGCTAGCAGAGTTTACAGCTAGTCACGTTAGACTCAGAGCCTGTCTCAAATCGCGTACTTCTGCACTTACAATACCTAATTTGAGTGCATGAGGGTGTTCACACTGACAATTCCAACGACACGAAGGGCGCTGCAAGTTCCCGGATGGTGCACTCATAATGGTCAAAAAGCTGAGTGTGCAACGCTGGACACTTTTCGCCCTTAACGGACGCCATCTTGGCCAGATAGCGGAAGGGGAGGGAGCGTTTTCAAACTCGTGGAAATCGCGGTTGAGAAAGCTGAAGCAGCAGCAGTGGAAAGCAGACTTTACGGAGGTACAAGCAAGTTATAACATAAACGGTTCATGTTTTGACACAGTGACCATGTCACTGTCGAGTTGAGGACGCCAATAAAGTTATGTTAAAATGTTTGCGATCGTCATTTCCGTGAAGTGCACGGAGTTAGTGTTTGATATGAGACAATACTATTTTGTTTTCTAATTTGCGCACTCCGCCAGTAAGCACACAGTGCACATAGTGTACTACACGAAAGTGTACTCACATAAGTACACCATTTGAGACAGACTCTCAGTGTGTATGAACTCGTGGTCATAATGAAAACATTAATAAACGTTCTCTAAGTCGCTAGAATTGCACCCAAATCTTAAAAATACATGTAAAGTAACATAATACACGTGGTATATCAAAGTTTTCAACTTAAACAACATTTCACAGTTACAAAAGTGGGGAGTGCTTTATACAGTCAACCTACCCAATGCAAAGCATACCGCTTCTGATCGGCTATGGCAACAATACAAGGACAAAACGCAGCAGAACTGCAGTATAGCGTTTCTCCAAAGGGGGCTCCAAAACACCAATATCAATAAAGCTGCTTAATTACATCACATACAAACACTAAACTACATTTCTAACTCTGTTACACCCCTCCCCTGAATTTCACCAAATCCAAGCAGCAACCAAATAGTACTTCCAAAGGCAAAGAGTACACTACTTTCAAAGACTAGACAGAGAGTCACCAATTACAGGACAGCCAACCACAAAGGTATCCAATAAGGATGAAGTGGAAGAAGAGGAGCGCAAACTCTCACACAACCAACCACTGGAAGTAGGGTGCCGTATGCACCCCACAAGACCATAAAGCCATAAACCATAAATTCCATAAATTCTCAACAAAGCTAATCATAAAAGCTAGATAAATAATGATATGTCATTAACTTTTATATTAGCATATAGTTTGTAAATAATAATAAATAAACATTTAACATTTAAATGATGTAAGAAATAACTGTTAATTAGTGGCAAAAATATATTTAGTTAACTATTAACATATATTAATACAATATTAGTTAATAGATTTGTTAAAACATTAACATACAGATTTTATGCAAACAACTAATATTTAATTAATGATGAAAAAACTATTAACTTGTGCCAAATAGATATTTTAGTAACAATTAACAAAGGGTTAGGTAATTACTAGTTTGCTATTTATTATGGCACCTTATTATGGAGTGTTACCGGCTAAAGTTGTACATTGGCTATGTTGTAGCCTATCCCCAGAATATCAGCAGCAAACTCAGTCTCTGTCTCGCAAAACAGTCTCCAAATAAAACGCACATCGGCCTGTTGCCTATTCTGCCAGCTTGTGACAATATATCGTCCAAAATGCTTGATTGCATTGCATTCTCCACATTTTTAGCTAAATTTTCATGTACCACATCAGCATTTTTTTCAGTGAATCTTTTGTAAATTGCTTTACAATAGCTACTTCCTGGGCCAAAGACTGTGGCGCTCCGCTTACTATTGGCTACTCTACCAAATATTCTGCTGGACGTCTGCTCGTTCTGGGCTGCTCAGTGGAACGTTTCTTTGGCGGGACTTACCAAGCCAGACCCTACAGGGGGGTCTTGTCATCAGAAGGGGGAAGTCTATTTTTATACGAACATTTTCTGTGTGTGTGTGTGTGTGCGTGTGTGTGTGACTGAAGAGCTCTTTTCTACATAATTTTAGTATTAAAGCCTGTGACCGGATAGCCTGATCTGCGGGTATAGCCATTGAAACTAAGCAAGCATTTCCCCACTCCTTAACTATTGGTTTTGACCACTCCAGTAGGAGTCGGTCCTATGTGGTTTGCTGTGTGTGGTGTGTTGCGTGCTGAGTGTGGAGAGATGTTAAGCATGTAGTGTGGAATGCTCCTGTTTTCATTCAGTGTCGTACAGTAATTTATTTGCAGTGCAGTGCTGTGGGTTGGGGGGGGTCAAGGTGTTTGCTGAGTGAGGGTGGTCATATTCATTGGGGAGGTATCAGTCCGGGTAGGCCTATATAGTTTTAATGAATTGTACTGTTTAATAAATATTCTCTTTGATCCTGTACATCCTGGTGCCATCCCTGTGTCTGTCTCTCTTTACATTACACCGGACCATAAGTTAGCCCTGTCTCTGAAGTCCTAGGTTATTTAATGTGATGTTCATATGTGATAATAAACGATGTGAATCAATATTGAGTCACTTTAGGCTTCACAAATAATGATCCCTAAATGCTATATTTGGACAGGTTGTATTACGCAATAGGCTATCCAACGAAAATTACTATTAATTAAGTAGACATGGTATGTAAGAAATGTGTGGATAGCTGGGATTTTTGCTGCACCCAGTGTGAATTTGCAGCTTGTTAAACCAAGGCTACATTTGCAGGCAGACAAAATGAAGCCAACGCAAGTTAAACTTACCGATAGAAGCGCACATACCTCGGGTATTGTGGTTCGAGCAGGATAGAGTCTGCTGTTGTTGGATATTTGGCTTTTGCCTCGACTGGCAGCCTGAACATTGAAATCAAATGCATAGCCTAATCATGTCAATGTTGCAAGAAAGCAAACTAAATAAGTCATTGACATTTGTTTTGTTTTAAATCACTTGGGGAGACATTACATGCTCCAGACATTGTGTTGTCATGGACTACAGAACTACAGCCTGTGCGTTTTAAAATAGTTTTCATACACAACACAATGAGTAGGCTAATAATGGGATATAGGTCATTGCTATGCATCTGCTAAAATGTATGGTCATAGTTAGTTACCTTGTCAACCCACATATATGGCAAAAAATGACATAATGGTATAGTCTTAAATAATGACATAATGGTATAGTCTTTTTTTCATTTAGGATGCGCGGGTGAGGGATAAGGCTTTCATGGTGGACCATGCACTTTTTCTTGTGTCAGGAACTCTGCACGTAGGCTTAGTCCGTCCATAGCCCAGCTCCAGCGAAGACGGCTCTGGTCATCCCATACCCTCCCCCCACTTCCTGTAGCCTACCATTATGAAGACCTGCAGGGAGTAAAACGACTTGTTGCCTTTTGGGACATTAAGCTTCTTTCACAAGCAGTGGGGGAGCGTGGGGCACAAAGTAACACTTTTTGGCTTTGGCTAAATATTTCTAAAATCATTTGAGTTTCACTAGTCATATGTTTTAACAAGCAACACTTGTTATTGAACTAATAACAGACGTGTGTCGAAAATTGACTTTATTTTCCATACGGAAACAAAACATATGCAGAGTCTAACCAAGGTCAATCTTGCCAAAAAAAGCCCTCAAACCTGAAAACACATGAGGCAAAAGTGCAAAACATCACAAAACTAACTAAACTAACACGCGCATATTTTTGTATTGCAATCATTGTAGCCTACAGTTGTAACAGCGCGTTCCAACTAACCCCGCTGGGTCATGTTTCTTTTAAGATAAGATAGCTCCTGCTATGTGTGACTACATGTTTCAAAACGGTGTTCATTTTTTAGCCTACAAGACGATTATTAGTCAGTGAGCTGCACCCACAACTCAATCGAAAGACAAGTAGCCTACCACCTATTTACTTTGATGCCTTCAAAAGACATTTTGCTGTAGATCTATGTGAAAACACGTCCATACTGACTGAAAATGTGTGGAACACCGTCTCATAGTAATGTGGTTAACTGACCAAGCATTACGTACGTGCATAGCCTAATCATGTCAATGTTGCAAGAAAGCAAACTAAATAAGTCATTGACATTTGTTTTGTTTTAAATCACTTGGGGAGACATTACATGCTCCAGACATTGTGTTGTCATGGACTACAGAACTACAGCCTGTGCGTTTTAAAATAGTTTTCATACACAACACAATGAGTAGGCTAATAATGGGATATAGGTCATTGCTATGCATCTGCTAAAATGTATGGTCATAGTTAGTTACCTTGTCAACCCACATATATGGCAAAAAATGACATAATGGTATAGTCTTAAATAATGACATAATGGTATAGTCTTTTTTTCATTTAGGATGCGCGGGTGAGGGATAAGGCTTTCATGGTGGACCATGCACTTTTTCTTGTGTCAGGAACTCTGCACGTAGGCTTAGTCCGTCCATAGCCCAGCTCCAGCGAAGACGGCTCTGGTCATCCCATACCCTCCCCCCACTTCCTGTAGCCTACCATTATGAAGACCTGCAGGGAGTAAAACGACTTGTTGCCTTTTGGGACATTAAGCTTCTTTCACAAGCAGTGGGGGAGCGTGGGGCACAAAGTAACACTTTTTGGCTTTGGCTAAATATTTCTAAAATCATTTGAGTTTCACTAGTCATATGTTTTAACAAGCAACACTTGTTATTGAACTAATAACAGACGTGTGTCGAAAATTGACTTTATTTTCCATACGGAAACAAAACATATGCAGAGTCTAACCAAGGTCAATCTTGCCAAAAAAAGCCCTCAAACCTGAAAACACATGAGGCAAAAGTGCAAAACATCACAAAACTAACTAAACTAACACGCGCATATTTTTGTATTGCAATCATTGTAGCCTACAGTTGTAACAGCGCGTTCCAACTAACCCCGCTGGGTCATGTTTCTTTTAAGATAAGATAGCTCCTGCTATGTGTGACTACATGTTTCAAAACGGTGTTCATTTTTTAGCCTACAAGACGATTATTAGTCAGTGAGCTGCACCCACAACTCAATCGAAAGACAAGTAGCCTACCACCTATTTACTTTGATGCCTTCAAAAGACATTTTGCTGTAGATCTATGTGAAAACACGTCCATACTGACTGAAAATGTGTGGAACACCGTCTCATAGTAATGTGGTTAACTGACCAAGCATGCCCCGATCAACTCTCTGCAACTAGGAAAAAAGTCCATGTTACATTTAACCCCGCGTTACTTTGTGCCCCGCGCTGCTCCCCTGCAGCTTTCTGAAGCGGTGTTTCTGAAGCTAATGTAACAACAAATACAACCTTGACGTGAAAAAGCTTAACGTAGCTTATGGAATGGAAAGATGCAAGTTAGGCCTATGTTTTAAAAACAAATGCTCCCGTTACCCCGCAGAAGTTTCAAAGTAGCCTACATCCAGAAAAACTGTTTGCTACTGGGATAAGTTTAGTTAATTTACTGGGCTATCTTTTAGCTGGGTTAAAACCAGACTCATTGCAGAACACTTCATCGAATGTCTGTAGTAGCCTAGGCTACAACTTCGATTCAATAAAAAAGATTTCTAAAGGAAAACCTTTGCATCATTACTCCTGCCTAGATTCAAACTCAGAACTGCCTGAAAGTTGCAGACCTGTTCTGGAAATACGTGCATTAACCCACTCGACCGTCAGACAACGCTATCTGCTTCGAGTAGGCCTATTGGGTAGGACTGTAGCCTACACTGGTTGCTGTGGCACAGTCTTGAGCGAATTCTTGACCGAATTCGTTTTCCTTTGTCATATCAAGGCCGTAGTCATGATGTCAACATTGGGGGGGACCAAATCTGTGGTGGGGTCTGAGGGACCCCCAAACAGAATTTCAATACATTTCCTACCATGCAAAAATCTTATTAAAAATCACAAACAAGTCGTTAGTTAGGTCAGTCAATTAGGTTATTCCAAACTTTTGACGGACCCCCCCCTGTGAAAAGAGAAGGGTGGAGAAGAAGCAACTTCACTGGTCCGTCCCTGGACCCGTGACTCCATTTGTGTTCAAAATGTATACTTTAAAAGAAATTACAAACTAGAGTATTATGATAACCTCTATATTACACAGAATGTGGTTCTTTGACTTATTACTTACACCTGAAGATTTTTTTAAAACTAAGGCTTAGACTCATAGGTTTGAGATTTTGTCTTTTAATTTAGATTTTATTATGCTGGCGGCTAATCACACAGTTTTAACGTAGTTTGAAAGGGACAGGATTCAGGAATAGACTACTAAGACAGGCGCCTCCTCTGTCTGACTCACCTCATGTTACCTGTATGCATTATAGACTGGCTTCTGACAGAAATGACGTTTTGTGCCAACATGTAGAAACACTAGGCCTACTTCAGCCTTTAATTGGTGAATGGAGGTGCAAATTCCTTTCTTTGGTTATTGTCCGCGATTCACATTAACTGTAGGCTGTCACGTATTGTAAACGTCGCCACGTTTGATCACGTTTTGCCTGCATGGATGCGCGATTGAGTGCGCATCTAAATATAATATGCAAGATGCAACAATCATTTCTAAGAGGCCTATACATGGTAATTTCTGGCATTACTACTAGCATATGAATGCACTATTTATGTTGAAAGACGTGAAAGAAATGACACAGGCTTGCACAAATTCATCATTTAAAATAAAACGTTTCACTTTCGCTATCATTGCGAGAATAGGCTACAATATGGAAAATGTTCCCTTTCAGTCTGATCGGCTCCAAACATGTATGGGATTTCCTTAGCCTGTGCTACACCTTTCCAAGAAGTTTTGTGAAAAGTGTACCGGTAGCTTTTGCGATATTGTTGACAGCCCTACCTCACTCACCGCAGTAGGGTGCAGTAAATGGAAGCTTTAGATAGCGCACGCCACTAACGAAAAACGGAAAATCTCCAGGACAAACCACTCAGGGGTGTAGGCTACTCTGGAACCATAGGTCACTAATTTGTGCGTTACTTACGTTTGATTACATTTCAGATACGCGTTGGTTTCCTGTAGGCCTAGTATAGCGCTTTATTCTTTCTTTATTTTTCTATGTCCGAATATTGGGGGGGACATTTTGGTCATATTTGAATATTGGGGGGGGGGGGGGACACGTCCCCCTCAATGTCTATGGTGACTACGGCCCTGTGTCATATGAACGCTGTCATTTTGTTAACATTACTGTTAAGGAGACCTCGTTAGTGTAGAAAAAAAAATCAGAACTATTCACGAGGTTTCTGGGCAGCATATTTATGTTCTGTTAGCAAGCAAACTTTTCATGACTGCCGACAAAGTAGCCTACTGCCAGCTGACGAAGCTCTCATTTTAAAACATTACTGAGAGACAGGCACTGTACAATCAAGAAATCTTGCCACTGAATCCAAAACTATGTTTAACATTACAGTATGTACAAAGCTTATAGGCTACAGTGGACTAGCATGTTGCAGGGGCTGCTAAAAACACAGAGAAACAATGAAAACTCGGCCAATCACAGCCCTTGCTGTCGAACGCTCCGTCCGGTTCGACCGCTGAACGCCACAGCGGACTATGTTGCCCCCAAGCTATCAAGATATCAGAATAAATGCTCAAGCGGCTGGCCAAATTACATAGAAGTTAACAAGTGGGAATTTGACATTCAGTAGTCAGCTAGTAAACATTTTTGGACCTTACTAGTTGACTAGTAAAATATAGAGGTCTTAAACTAGTTAACTAGTGCACATTTCAACATGCTGAGCATTACTAGTTAACTAGTAAGATAAGAAACATATGAACTAGTTAACTAGAGGGAATTTGGCCAGGTCTGCTCCTGATAGAGGTTTCAGCTCTGCTAGCAATGCTGTTTTCCTGAATTTCAATGTGTTCCTGAATTTCCCCTGGGGATCAAAAGTATCTATCTATCTATCTATCTATCTTTTATCACCGGTTTACAGATTTGTCCCAGGTCCGATTTCCGCAACTCAACTGGAAGTCAGGAGATGCGTTTAAAATACAAAACACTGATTTGGCCCAAACCTGTGATACGGATATGAGCCGAAGGACCATTTTTTCACAGCAGACCCAGGTGGTAATGATATTAATTAAGGTGCTGATTCTGCTAAATTGACTGTCCTTTCCCTACTTCATTGTTTTTTTTTATTAGATCAATTTAAGTATACAAACAGTATACAAAGAGTATACAATAATATAGTACAAAAGCATTGTTCTAACTACGCCAGGGGGATGTACATTACACAAAAATAATAATGAAATAAAATAATAATGATATCATAAAAACACATTGTAAAGCACAAAAAGCCTTTTTTATTATTACTGCTAGAAATTGTTGTTATATATTGTTTAACGTCTATACTAAATTCTGTAAAATTGGGTTTTTTATTCTGAAATTTAGACTTAGATTTAGAATGTAGTATTTTGTCAATATTATTAATAAATTAATCAAGTAGAAATGAGAGGCAAGATTTCTGCTTTCATAAAAACTAAACAAGACATTCTCCCATTTCAAACTAAAGTCTGAATGAATGGAATCAATGATAATCCCTTCTTCATTGTCAACTGGCTGCTAAAGAAAAAAAAAGGTATTTTGGAGTGGCACAAATTTAGAAACCATGGGGGTGCAGTATTTATGCCTCTTTTTATGTACATTCTTTTTTTTGTATGTATGTGGGGTATACCCTATTTTTTTCTTTTTGATTGAGGGCGGCAAGATGTAGGTTCACTTTACTCCAAATATAAACTTGTACGGATAGGTTGAGGATGCATGGGGATTGGGGAGGGTGGGGGGTGGGTAGAGGATATTTGTGTATGTATATTGTGCTGTATATTTATATATTTATGTACATGTCTGCACTGTGGCGCTATGTACAATTGTTCAGAAAACTTGTCAAAAATAAAAGTAAAAAAAATAAAGCCGGATGATATCTGATAAACGGGTCCGTACCACACACAATAAGCGGACCCATATTGCATGTGATAAGCAGATCTGGAAAACATCAGTAACACAGACTATCATACGGAACTGGGCCAGTCTTAGCCCTTATTGGCACCAGATCCGTCAAACGGATCCAGGCCAATTTTGGACCGATGTGCGTTTGGATGCCAGATCAGGTCCATTATGCAAAACCCGTGCCGGACGTTGTGGTAGGTGCGGCCCAGTTCCGTCTCAGTGCATGTTTGCTATCTGGGTAGTTAACTAGTGGGCGTTTTGGGGCACACTAGTAAACTAGTGACACCTTTTGCACCTCCCTAGTTAACTAGTCGAATGGAATTTGCCATCACTAGTTCACTAGTGGGTGTTTTGGTGCACACTAGTAAACTAGTGACACTTTTTAGACCATTTGTGTCTTCACTAGTTAACTAGTGAGCAGTTCTGCCTTCACTAGTTTACATGTAAGTGTCACACTGAAGCCGAAGTTCCTTTGGCCAGCATGTTAACTTGTGTGACACATGCAAATGTTGTGGGTGGGATTTTGTGAAATTCTGTGCTGTGATTGGTTGTTTTATTTGGACAGAGGAAGCCAATAGAAAGCCTCAATTTCCAGAGTTCTCCGCCTCCTAATTTGAATTCTGCGCCACTAGCTGACTAGTGTGAATTTAGGCTTGAACTAGTTTACATTTATCACTAGTTAACTAGTGGGCATTTTTGCTGTCACTAGTTAACTAGTGTGCACAAAAATGGCTCACTAGTTAACTAGTTGACAAAAATGGCTTACTTGTTGGCCTGATATCAAGATATCAGAATAAATGCTCAAGCGGCTGGCCAAATTACATAGAAGTTAACAAGTGGGAATTTGACATTCAGTAGTCAGCTAGTGAACATTTTTGGACCTTACTAGTTGACTAGTAAAATATAGAAGTCTTAAACTAGTTAACTAGTGCACATTTCAATGTCCACTAGTTAACTAGTGAACATGCTGAGCATTACTAGTTAACTAGTAAGATATGAAACATATGAACTAGTTAACTAGAGGGAATTTGGGCCTTACTAGTTAACTAGTGGGCATTTTGGCTGTCACTAGTTAACTGGTTCACACAGAAATGGCTCACTAGTTAACTAGTGGACAGATATGTCTTGCATGTACATGACAATTATGCCTGACATCAAGATATCTGAATAAATGCTCAATCGGCTTGCCATATGTAAGTGCATTTGAAGTGGAAAGACGGTGGAATTCGTGTGCATGTCTTTCTTTATATTAGGCCCTCGACACGGGACAATCTGTAAGTTTGGATGATGGAATTTAGTTAAGCTATGTGTTCAGCCTGACTTTGCATATGTATTTCGCGTTTTGTATTGCTATATGATAGTAAAAATCCTTGACTAGCGTCCTAGGCTAGTTTATAGTGTGGTATAAAATTATCACAAATGTCTGTAAACATCATGATGAGACAAAGAGTGTTTAAACGGTAAAACATGTATTTATATAACAATCAAGTAATACCCAGACATCATTCTTAAATAATAACCTTTTATAACTTTTTGAATAACAAGTTTAACTATTTCTAATAACATAACGAAGCCATCCTACCAGAATGTGCACTCTGTATCCCGATGTCTCTGCTTGCTGCCATGTGTCTCATTTTGTTGCACTGTGTCTCATGCTGCATTAGCCTAGGCCTTTTGAAGAAACCAAAGTCGGCCTTGAAGCTGCAAGATAACGCGTACACAGGGCGAGCTCTACTCATAACAACCAGTAGGAGAGTGCAGGGGGGGCGAACAATAATTAACCCATGCACAATGTATGACCTGTGATCACTCTATACTGTACACCCCTGAAATTTCCGTAAACTTGGCAGCAATATTGCTGACTTGCGAAGATAAGAGCGAACAACAATCCTTTCATAACGCCATCTGTGGGTTCGGGGTAGTGTTGTGTCAGCATTTTGGAGGGGTATAAGTAAGAGAGTTCTACCCTTGTTCGGGAGTGCCTTCTCGAGATACACTCACGGTTTATTGCTGTTGGTATTGCTGCTAGCATCAATAAAAACATTTTTGCATCGAATTCTGCCTGCTTGAAAGCTCCTTTTTGCTTTAGCATAAGTTTTATTGGTGATTTTTTCTTGAAGTCGTGAGCTCAAATTTCTTTAGCTCGCTGTGTAGAGCCACATAGCTGAGGGCAGAAGAGTAAAAAGATTCGTCATGACGTCGAGCGCACTGACAAGGACTTCATCTCCAACGATAGCTGAGATGTTCAACACAGCAGATACTCCCCCCCTTTCCCAGATGGAATTCAGGTCAGAGTGCGGATCTCTTTAATCGTCTGCTTCACGCCGATCAAAAGGCTCAAGTGCAAGTCAGGCTGCAGCACAAGCACGAGCTAACGCTGAGGCTGCCCGTACCAGAGCTGAGTTTGCCAAACGGCAAATCGACATTGAGGTCGAGAGAGCACGCATCGAGGCAAGACTAAACGCTCTAAAGCAGGAGTGTGAAGCTGAAGCAGCTCTCGCTGCCGCAAGGGTCCTAGAGGCAGCAGCTGAAGACTCAACTGAACATATCTAATTGCCTATCCCAGGTATTCCAGTTTCAACACCTGGGCACATCAAACGCATTGAAGAATATATCAAAACCCACTTCAATAGTGAACATGATATAAAAAAGGAGAAAAAAGACATTGGGGAATCTAAATGGGAGTTCAAGGATTCACATGACCTGGATCATCATGTGCCACAACCAACCACTCAGTATGCACCCAGGTATGCTACAGAGACTCCCGCCAGATGGCAGCCTGATCAGGCTCCACCCACCTTTAACGTCAGAACAGACAACACCCACATGCGAAGGAAATCAACAGCCAGATTGACAGAAATGTCTGATCTTGCTACCTACCTTGCACGTCGTGATCTGCTGACATCTGGGTTCAAGGTCTTCGACAATAGGCCAGAGACCTACATATCCTGGAAGTCTATGTTTCGCAATGGCATAGAAGGTCTAAACCTCAAAGCCAGCGAAGAGCTCGATCTACTCACAAAGTGGCTTGATGGGGAGTCTCTTCATCACGCCATGAGGATTAGAGCAGTCCACGTGAACAATCCATAGACAGGCCTTCGACGTTTATGGCAACGGTTGGACAAGAATTACGGCTCATCAGAGGTCATTGAAGCATCTCTATTTAAGCGTCTGGAGAATTTCCCCAGAGTCTCCTACAAGGACAACCACCTTTTGCAAGAACTCGCAGATCTTCTCCTCGAGCTGCAAGCAGCAAAGAATGAAGGTTATCTACCGGGCCTCAGTTATCTTGATACGTCGAGAGGCATAAACCCCATAGTAGAGAAGCTTCCCCATAACCTCCAAGAGGCATGGATCAAACAAGGAACAAGGTACAAGAATGAACATAATGGTCTTTATTCACCTTTTTCTTATTTTGTTAAGTTTGTTAACAGCCATGCTGAAATGAAAACAGACCCCAGCTTTACATTGCAAGGCTCTAGCATGCTCCCCCTCAAAGCAGAAAAGACACTAGTAAAGCAAGCAAAATTCAGAACCCCCATCACAGCAAACAAAACACAGGTTGAGACGACACACACCAGCACTGATACTCCCCCTGCTGGTCCAGATAAACAATGTCCCATTCACAAGAAGCCACATTCACTAGCTAAATGTAGGGGCTTCAGAATGAACACATTGGATGAGAGGAGAAATTTGCTGAAAGAGCACTCAATCTGCTACAAATGTTGCATGTCTACAGAACACAGGGCCAAAGACTGTAAAGCCGTGATTCACTGTGTAGAGTGCAACAGCAATGGTCATGTTTCAGCATTGCATGCTGGACCACCCCCATGGTCAATTAACCCTTAGAACCCTAAGCTGTTTTAGGGCATTTTCACTACCTTTATTCATAAGGATATATTCTGGTCATTGTGCCACACACATATATTATATATTGTTTTTTTCAGCAGAGTCTATGCTATCCAGATCTGCCATCATTTCATGTATTAGTACTAGCATTGTTTTTATTTTGATTTTTAAAGAATTAAAATATAAAAAGCGTATTATAAAAAGTCTTATATTTCGACATGTATCTCACCACAGCAAGATCATAGCTCTACATGCATTTCATGTGTGTGCAGGGCAGACTGTCCTGAATCGGGCAATATCATTGCCATGTTGGAGGGATACTCTGGGGCTGAGCAATTTACAGAAATATGTGGTTTGTGATTTACGGAAATTAATGGCATTTTTTATTTAGTGATGAAAAATGAGCGCTTTCTGCTTTCTGCGCTCCATATCTGTGACACGAACTGATCTGACCTGACTTGACCTGAGGTAGCCTGCGTGCCTATGGTGTATGCCCTCATAATGATTCTCAACTTTTTACTACATTGCCATGAACAAAGTAAAGGCAAAAAAGGTGTTTCTTTGTTGAACAAATTGGGATGCAATGTAAGCCTTGAATTGGATGTCATGCAGGAATTTGCTAGGATCTCAAAACCACATGATAGTGATTATAAACATGCTTTGCCACAAGAACAGACAAAAAAGTGGGGTAAGTCCAGCTATATGAAGTTATTATTTTGCTGTCACTTCGTCTGTTTTATAACCCAGAAGGATGTACTTGGTATCAAATGATAGCCATGTGTCCCCTCTTTCATCTGATATGCTTGCCATATCGATGCGATCACGGGTTCGCGAGTAATTCCAACGAGAGTAATGGGTGTGCAGGTGAACGCAGATAAATATATAGACTGTAAATATGATGCAATTCGATTTACTTTCATGATTTTTTTTTATTTTCATACTTGATCGTACAGACAAGTCTCTTCGGAAAGCCCCACTTCTGCTCTGTCATGCAATAAAGGTTTCATCTCGCTGCGATGAACAGTTCCGGAGCAATGTAACAGAGAAGAAAGGGTGTGTTTTTTGACGCACTTTGCATCAATCGGGTTCTAAGGGTTAAAGAGCCTAACACATCCACAGGGGGTCAAGGCGGGGAGCAAGACAACCCAGACTCCACTGTGACCACATCCAGCTGTACAGAGGTATGTGGGAAAGGGCTCCAAGGAAAGTCGTGTTCTAAAATCTGCCTGGTTAACATCTATCACAAAGCGTTTCCTGATAAGAAGAGAAAAATGTACGCAATGTTAGATGACCAAAGTAATGTATCGCTGGCAAGGACAACCCTTTTTGATATCTTTGGTGTACAGAGTGAAGCTCTACCGTACACAATGAAGCATGCTCTGGCATAACAAACACTAGTGGGAGAAGAGCCAATGGATTCATTGTTGAGGGGATAGATGGAAAGGTGTCCATGCCATTGCCAACACTCACCGAATGCAACCAGATTCATGATAATAGGTGGGAGATCCCGACTCCAGAGGCGGCGCACACCACCCTCATCTTCAGGCCATCGCATCCCAGATACCCCCATTGGATCCTTCAGGCCATCGCATCCCAGATACCCCCATTGGATCCTTCAGGCCATCGCATCCCAGATACCCCCATTGGATCCTTCAGCAGAAATCCTTCTCCTCCTAGGCAGGGACATCATTCGGGCTCACAAGGTGCGCAGTCAGCTTAACGGGCCACATGACGCTCCTTACGCTCAATGTCTTGACCTGGGGTGGGTGATCATAGGGGATGTTTGCCTCACAGGAGCTCATAAACCCACTGTGAGCTCTTTCAAAACAAACATACTTCAAAATGGGCGACCCAGTTATCGCTCCCCCTGTGAAAACAGAATCCATGTTAGGGAAAGGTTTACAGACACTAGCCCCGCCTTAGGAAAAATGCAGCCTAAAGACGATTTAGGCAAACTCATCTTTAAGCAAACAGAGCAGGATGATAAGCTGGCACTATCTGCAGAAGATGAATTGTTTCTGAAAATCATGAGCAAAGAATTCTGCAAAGATGAGGCAAACAGTTGGGTAGCACCACTCCCTTTTCGTTTCCCTCGACAACGCCTGCCCAACAACAGAGACCAAGCTCTCCATCGGCTGATGTCACTCTGTCGCACATTAACTAAGAAGCCTGAGATGAAGGACCATTATGTGGAGTTCATGGAGAAGATGTTAATCAAGGAACACGCTGAAATTGCCTCTCCCATCACAGCTGGTCAAGAAGGCTGGTATCTCCCAAGCTTCGGGATTTACCACCCTCAGAAGCCGGGCAAGATCAGGATAGTCTTTGATTCGAGTGCCCAGTGCAACAACATCTCTCTCAATGAGGTGCTGCTCAAGGGCCCAGATCTCAACAACACTCTGGTTGGTGTGCTCATTCGTTTCAGACTTGAGCCATATGCTGTAATGGCAGACGTGGAGCAAATGTTCCACAACTTCATCGTTAACTCATTGAATGCCAAGCTGTTTTCGGAGGCTTTGTCCTAGAGTGCCAGCAATCTAGACCATTGTTGATGATTTTTGTACAGCCACAGCATATTCTGTATTATAGCTATGAACACATACAATGGCTCTTTAAAAGGTGAGCTTTAAGCTTTCAGTGGGTGCAAACCATGTATTTCTACACGCCTCTGTTCCTGAGAAATCCCAAGCTAAACAGTGGCTAGCTTTCATCAAAATCGCTGTTTTTTTCTAGAAATGGAGATATAACATCTTTCATGAAATATTAAGTGTTGCCTGTAAACTTTCCGGGAAGTGATCAGCGAGACCTGGCGAGACTGCCACCTAGTGATAGACCCATGAAAATGGCCTGGTTTTGAGATGACGTGCATGCGTCACTGATTCGACCCAAAGCGGCAACCGAGTTATGATAAAATGTCCAGATTGTGCGTTTTCATGAGTTTCACGATCGTCATATATTTAATTTCCATTCATCACAGAGTTCCCAAAATCACATATAAGGTGTGTTAGAGTGTCTAGTTTCGTAATTTAAAAAAAAAGCTAAAAACGTAATGTTACGTTTTTGGCACTCAACGCATGGGAAGGAAAAACGTAATATTTTGTTTTTGGCACTCAATGAGTTAAAGAAGAGCATCGTGATTACCTTCGGTTCCTGTGGTTCCAGAACCACAACATGGATGGAGAAATTGCAGAGTTTCGAATGAGGGTCCATGTGTTCGGAAATTTCCATCACCATCAGTTGCTATCTATGGGCTAAAAAGGACTGCCATTGAAGCTGAGGAAGAGTATGGTAGAGACACAAGGCTATTCATCAAACCCCACTTTTATGTGGATGATGGATTGAAATCCTTTTCTTCTGAGACTGAGGCCATTAATGTGCTGCGCAGAACGCAGAAAATGCTCTGTAAGCATTGAAGGTCGCTTTATTTTGAGAGAGATCTCCTCTGATGTGTGCGACTGGGATGTTGAACTGCCAAAAGACAAACAGGCCCAGTGGGAAAGATGGAAAGACTCTCTGAAGCACTTACAGCAGTTGAACATCCCAAGAATGTACACTTCAATCATCAGCAGCACAAAGGAAAGAGATAAACATTTTCTGTGACGCATCCACAAAAGCTGTAGGGGCTGTTGCCTATCTGAAGATTACAAATGCCGATGGCTATAGTGAAGTGGGCTTCTTTCTCGGTAAAGCAAGGCTTGCTCCAAAACCAGACATCACCATTCCGAGACTAGAGCTCTGCGCGGCAGTGCTAGCTGTTGAAGTAGCAGAGTTAGTCCAAGAAGAACTGGACATCGACGTGGACGATGTGAACTTTTTCACAGACTCAAAGGTGGTGCTGGGTTACATCTTCAATGAGAAGAGACGTTTTTACGTCTATGTTCATAACCGTGTGGAACGTATCAGGCGATCTACGAGGGCAAATCAGTGGCATTATGTGCCCACTCATTTAAATCCAGCTGACCATGCCACAAGAGCGCTGCCCCTGAACAGCTGTGTTTCTCCACATGGCTAAGTGGACCTAACCTGACACTAGCCAGATGAATTTCGCTCCGCCTAGCTCCACTCATCCATCTGGAACCGATCCATTGAAGTGTTGCTTCAGAAGGCTGGGCCTAATCAAAAAATGCTTGCATATGATTGAATAAGCCACTTGTCCGTCATCTATTGACGTGCTACTTCAACCACTCACATCGAAGCCAACCCATGACGCTGATAACAGTCTCACAGTCGCTTCTACGCTATGTCACATCTATGAAACTCCCGCCCTGCGTCCTGATTGGCTGAACCATAAAGTCGGTTGCAGAAATCACTCTCAATGGAAGAGGTCCCAGATGGATGTGAGTGAAGCTAGGCGGAGCTAAGCGGAACGACATTCATCTGGCTAGGGTCAGGTTAAAGTGGACCTCCTTTCCTCACTGACTCAAAGCAAAGTGAAATACAAGAGAAGCCTTTCAACCTGGTTGACCCTGTGACTGGTCCAGAACTGCGGCCAGAGGTCGTGACCTGTGCTACCACTCTGTCAAAAAGTGATCTTGGAAGTGCTAGGTTTGAAAGATTCTCCATTGACAAGAAGGGTTGCCACAACAGCGAAATTGATACTTACCTCAAAAACCACGGTTGCCAGTGGCAGTTCAATCCTCCTCATGCTTCACACATGGGCGGATCCTGGGAGCGCATGATAGGGGTTTCCCGACGGATCTTGGACACAATGCTACTGCAACATGGATATGCAAATCTCACTCATGAAGTGTTGGTAACATTCATGGCTGAGATAACTGCAATAGTAAATGCACGGCCTATCACAACAGTTTCCACAGATCCAGAGCATCCTGTGATTCTTACCTCTGCCATGCTGCTCACACAGAAGTGGTACCACCGGGACGGTCTGAAGGACGCGACCTCTTGAGGGCACAGTGGCGACGTGTGTCTTCAGGCAGGGCTGTACGTTAACTTTTTTTGCAAGTAGCACTGGTGCTACAGAGGTTAAAAGTTTTGTAGCACCAGCCACAAATTATGTAGCATCGATATAAAACCTCTAAAATCTCTAAAAACAATCAGTTCATCACAGTTCATCAATTGTGGTTGGGATCTAGGCCTACTGCAACTGGATTGATAAAAGGTCATGTAGTTGTAAACATCTCACCTGGCTACATTGTGTTTGAGATGAACAAAAGCTATCAGCATGATATGTTATTTGGTTGTTGTGTTTTTGTAAAAACAAAAAAACAATCCATGACAGTTCCATGCAGTTAGACTTTTCAATGGGTATCAGGAAGACAGGTCATGCCATTGATTTTTTGTTAATTTTTCTTATTCATGCATTGGAAGTCAGTTCATTTATTTTTGAATAAGTAGAAGATATGCTGAAGATTTTATTCCACTAAGATTTAATTCACGTTTAGTTCATAGTTCATATAAAAGTTTTTAGATTAGTGTAACCCTACATTCAACCTTATTGTCATTGCACGAGTGAAATACAGTAATTACATCTAACCAGTGGTGCAAATGAGTAGGCTAACTGACATGTCAAATGCATCCCTAGACTGTTCCATACACATAGGCTACAATAGGTAGCCTACTAAAGATAGCTGAAGGTCTGTGGCAGTCGTAGCCTAATTAAAGTGTCGTGAAGGTTTTTTCGGAACCGATCTTGTATAGGTTATTAAGCACTACTAAGCGAGACTGTTGCGCATGAAGTGGGCTCATATTTGACAGATAGAAGCGAACGTCCCTGTGGACTTTTTTCTTCTAAGTTTTAGATCTGAATGGTGTTGTTTGGATAAGTTGTTCGTTTTAAACTGAACTAAAAATACAAAGCAACAAGGCGATTGCCACAAACTTCTACCTCTGCTTGCCTAATCTAATCACCTCAGACCGGCCCGGTCGGAAGATTCTTTCGCTTTAGGCTAAACATAGCTATCACTTGTTTGATTCGCGAGGATAATTTGCAAGGTGTTGTTTGATTTGGAGTTGGATTGTTTGGATACTAGGCCTACAAACAAGTAGACATTGTTTTTAATCGCGCAGACTGCAACTAAGTTGAAATCAAAGTAGCCTACATCGATTCCCCTCTCACAGAAGTAGTCTATACATATGCACTGCAAACAAACAAACAAGCGTTTCACCGGGAGCGTAACGAAGAGCTCCGTCCGCGACGCGCAAAAACAGAAGACGGGTCTATTTTTTTTTAACGTAGCCTACGCGCCGCTATCACATCTGATATAGCCAGTCGCACTGATCACAGTAGAAGGTAATTGCTGTAGCCTCCTTGTCAGTCTCACACGCATGCATTGTATTGCCATAAGCAAAACTGTATACTGTAGCACCAGTGCTACGTTGGTAAATCATCCATCGCACAAACTAATTTTTTTGTAGCATGTGCGACATATATGTCACACTGTACAGCCCAGTCCAGCACATTTTTTCCACAAAAATAAGTCACGCTTCTACAAAAATAAGTCACGCTTGTCAAATTGTGTTCCTTTCCTACTGTGTTCCTTTTTTGTGTGTTTGTAATTGAGTGTGTGCAGAGTGTGTGGTTGTTTTTGTGTTTATGTGTTTTGTGTGTGTTTGTGTGTGTGTGTGTTTGTGTGTGTGTGCGTGTGTGTGTGCGTGTGTTTGTGTATGTAGGTGTGTTTGTATGTGTGTGAGGGTGTGTGTGTGTGTGTGTGTGTTTATGTGTGCGTGTTTGTGTGTGTCGTGTGTGTGTGCATGTATGTGTGTGTGTGTTTACGTGTCTTTGTGTGTGTGTGTTTTTATGTGTGTGTGTGTGCATGTCTGTGTGTCTTTTTGCATGTGTACATAAATAAAGCAAATCAGGGAACCACCTACTCTTTGCTATAAGTGCCATGGGATCTTTAACAACCATGATGAGTCAGGACCTCAATTTAACATTCATGCAAAGGAAAACATCTCCTGCAGTACAGTGTCCCTGTCACTGCATTGGGATTGATATTTGTTTGGTGGCTTTTGGCCACAGGGAAGAGTGCCACCTACTGGCCAACAACCTTCAGTAATTCAGCAAAGTCAGGGTATCTGCTGGTCTAGCTGCTGGCTAAAAACAAAAGGTGAAAGGCATATGATTCTAACCGTCTCACTGAATTGCATTATGCACACTCAATTCTCACTGGTATCTGCTAGACAACAAGTACCAAAACATAGATTTCCATGTAAAATACATTTTATACAACCCCACCCCACCTTGCCTAGTCATAATTCTGAGAAATTCTTGAGTGCATGTGTGCGTGTACGTGTTTATGTTTGTTTGTGTGCGTGTGCGCATGTGCTTGTGGGTTTGCCTGTGTGTGTGCCTGTGCATGTGCATGCATGCGTACATATGTCTACTGTGTGTGTACAGTGGGCATCGCTTTCAAATGGCCACTTCAATCGCGCATTACGAGGCGTGAAGCTGCGTGAAGCTTTAGTACCACTTTCAGCCACTGTGCGTCGCTCTGCCACTGTACATCGCTCTGCCTGCCGTCCCTTCTGAAAAAGCTCGATTTACCTCGATTTAGGCTACTTGGGTATGGCTTAAGGCTTGACTACATGGTGGTAACGGAAATCGAAATTTGCTCTCTACATTATTGTCAGTGTTGGGTTAACGCAACTACGCAAATCAAAACAGTGGTGTGATAATTGAGCCAGTAATAACTGTTCAGAATTTATCTGTAGCCTTGGGTAGGCTTCTGCAACGTTTTTAACAGGCTACGCTATAGAGGCTTAGACAACTATGACCCACGTTTTGGTTTCGTAAATTAATTTGCCCTACTTCTTGACTGCAATGTAGTCAATTGACTGATTGACATGTCATTTTTATGTACAATAAACAAATACATCTGCTTTATGCCGCAGAATTACATTCATATTTGGAACTTACATAGTCCAATGCATCGTTACCCAAATGTTTTCCCAAAACCATAGTAGCAACGAACGTTCGCAACCACTATCGTAAAGTTGTTAAGTTACAACTACACCTCTCGACCTGTGGTAGAATGCTAGTAGAAGCATAGTTCCAGGGATCTTCATGTTAACGTTTCGATGTTCGTTAGTCAAAAACATCGACACATCGAAACGTTAGTCAAAGTTTAATAATGTTCTGCACCTTTTACTAAAGAATAAAGAAAATTAAGAAGACATCTGAGCTGCACCGGCGTCTCTCCTTCTCTCTAAAATATCTGTCCTGGCCTGGTTGCACCGGATTGTCGCCAAACGACAGAAGCGCGGAGAACCCTCCTTTGTCTACCAAAAAGTGTTACTTTGTGCCCCACGCTTCCCCACTGCTTGTGAAAGAAGGGGGTGGGGGAGGGGGGCTTAACGTGAAAAAGCTTAATGTCCCAAAACGGCAACAAGTCATAATGGTAGGCTACAGGAAGTGGGGGGAGGGTATGGGATGACCAGAGCCGTCTTCGCTGTGCTATTCAGAAAGCATCTTCTATTGTCTTTCCAGGCGCACACAGCTCGTTACCATATAGCCTATCGAGTGCCTTAACAGATAGGCTCTGCTCTTGGGTTTGGCCTCACAGCAAATTCAACCCTCTTGTTGCTTGCAGTTTGTTAAATAAAGCAATGCAGATTACATTATTTATTTCTGATTAATTGCGTCTTTTGATGTCTTTTGCAACATCTGCTTGTTAGGCTGGGCTACTGCCAATGTCCTCTACAGGTAAATGTTCAACAATTGCTGGTGTAGGCCTACAGGCTATAATCAATTAGGGACTGTTCGTTATTTATTTAAGGGGCTACCGGAGGAGTTTTGGGAGCGTTAGTCAAAAAAGACGTGACCCTCCCTCGCCAGCAATACATTTTTCTATGACTCTCCAAAGTGATTGAGAAAAAACGCATGACCCTCCCCAGTCCCAAAAATGTATTGATGCCTTCTGTAGGCTACTGGGTCAATTTGGGAGCTTGCATACGACACCTTCCTTGAAATGAAAAGGCTGTCGTTTGCACAATTTCACAAATAATCACCGGGACCGAAACAAACCTGTCAACTTTTCCCGGGTTTATCGCGTATTTTAACTTTTTCCTCGCTGTCTTAGGAGGAGCTGCAGGGCCGTCGCAAGGGGGTGCGAGGCCCTGTGCGAACTTGACAGATGCATGAACTTACGTGCATGAAATCATGCGATAGCTTACTTTACACATAGCAAAGGCTACCGTCGGTGCATTTTAGTAGCCTAGTCTAATAAGCTACACCAGCTTGTCTTTAACCCTCTAACCGCCCATGTCGCAATATTGCGACAAGCGTCATTACTGAATAAAACAGACGATAGACGCGAGTACAGTGTAAAATCTCATTTGTACTCTTCACCACTAGTTGGCAGACACCCAGAGCTTCGATTCAAGCTCAACCTTTTTTTTCAAAGTTTTCAGGAAGCATGTGAAAACACGCGAGAAACACACGAAGAAGACGTGCATTTCCTCCATAACGCGGAAGCGATGCGGGCCATAGTTTTGCACAAATTGAAGCAGAAATACACCAAATGTTGAAAAAAAAATTCACGTGTGATGAAGTCTCGGGTCTTTTATTCATCTATTCTGATTCTAAAGGATAAAATCTGCATTTTGGAGGATATGATCGATCGTCTATTGGCAGTGATAGTCACGGAGCGTCTGTGAATGGAGGTGCGTCATTTGCGTCTTTCCGACAGTGTTCACTAAGCATACAATGCTTATTTCGACCCTCTGCCCAACGTAGCTGTAGATGCCAGTGGTAATAGTGATGATAGTGTCCGTAATGGACGTGGTATTACACGCGATTACACACGAGAAACACATAAGAAGACGTGCATTTCCTCCATAACACGGAAGCAATGCAGACCATAGTTTTGCACAAATTGAAGCAGAAATACACCAAATGTTGAAGAAAAAGTTAACATGTGATGAAGTCTTGGGTCTGTTATTTACCTAGTCTGATTCTGAAGGAGAATATCTGCCTTTTGGAGAATATGAGCGATCGTCTAGTCACGCTGCGTCTGTGAATGGAGGTGCCAGTGGTAAAGGTGATGATAGTGTCCGTAATGGACGTAGTAAAGACAGCAGGGGTAGTAAAAATAGGGCTCTGAAGAACTACAAAGTCACCCGCGATAGGAACTGATTTGACCAGGCTACTTTATTGTATAGTAGAATAAGGTTTGTGGTAATAGTAATAGTTTACTATTGTTGGTTTACATGTGACTGTATTCCTGTTCATTTGTTATGTCGGTGAAATGACAAAAAAAGAAAGTAAAACTGCTCAAATATGTTCAACATCTAGTATTTACTGAAATGTGCATAATTCACGGTGGTTACCATCCAGTGACGTCATAATATGCAAATTAGATGAGTAAATTCACCCCCTTCATAAACTTCTGTTCATACTAAATGATTTTCACATTTACAGTAGGACTTTATCTCTGACCACTTGCAAGCCATGGCCTTTTGAAATTTTGATGTACAAATCCAATTTATTCTTTTTAAACCCTGGCGGCTAAAGGGTTAAGAGGGGAAATTGAATAGCATTACATTGGCATAACATTAGCTGAGTCACATATTTGGCCATATGGTGTTAAGGCGAATACTTTAACAGGGGAAATTAATTGGGCATGAATCATTGTGCTGAACGGTATTTGTCAATGAGCAGAAACACACTGTTCAAACTGTTGATAAGATGTGCACTATGGAAACTGGTCTGTAGTCTAACATTGGACAAATAAATGACACTGACTCGCCATATCCTTACTCTGAAAAAACATTGTCTTGCTTTGCCGCAAACTCAGCAATTAAATCTTAGGCCATTTTGCAGGTAGCATAACGTCTTTTTCAATTCATAGAAGGGAGAGCCCAGTCTCTCCTGTGACATTGAGGTGCGCAAATAGTTTTTAATAGCCTGTTCAACTTCGAAAAGCTTCACCCGATGCCAGTCACTGATCGCAATTTCAAATTTCGGGAAGCTTCGTTCAATCTTTTTAAGTTTTAAAGGGGTGGTTCAGGATTTTGGACATAAGACCTCATTTGAGTGGGTAAGACTGTTTTTAGTGGCAGGCTAGCACATACCATTGACTTGCGCTAGCCTAGCACCTGCGAACTCTGCAGTTAGAAGGACTGGATGAAACATGTTGAAAACGGTCTCCACTGATAAATATCACACTTGCTTACTTGGAAATGAGGTCCTATGTCCAAAATCCTGAACCACCCCTTTAAGTGCAGTAGGCCCCCTATCTGCCCCCTTTGGAATTATATCTCGAGCCTATTATAAGGTCCAGTGCGTTATGTCCTGGGATTCGGACGTGCTCAAAAAGAAAAGAAAAAACACTTTTTTTATAGATGGTTATGAGGAGCAGACTCAACCCTCTTGTTGCTTTGATATCTTTTTCGTTGTCGTTTGAACGTCGGCAAGCAGGCATGTTGCAGTTGCAATTTAAATGAAATTTCTACAGTAGGCCTACAACATGCAACATGCTTGTTAGGCTGGGCTACTGTCTTGTACAGGTAAATGTTCAACAATTGCTGGTGTGCAGGCTATATATATATATATAAACTCACGCTACTGTATTATCATATATGTTTAGTAATGGCTCACTGCGTCATGGAAGCAGTTAAGTCAAGTCGCATCAAAAATAGTAGTGGCAGAACTCCCAAGTGACACCTTGTGGTTGTTTGTGTCAACTGCAGTTTGTGCCATTTCTGCTGAGAAAATGGCGTGAATAATGAAGGAACCCGTCCAAACTTAACTGGGACCCACTGTAGGCCTATCGTGAAGATTTGTATTGCCATTTAAGGCACGAGCGCATCTGTGAGGCCAAGCCTCACTAAGTAGCCCGTTTGTTTACAACTAACATTACATTTAATTAAACTGCTTATAGGCTATGCCGAAATAGTTTCAACATTTTGAATATCAGTGTCGGGTGAATTAGGAAATGCCTTATGGCTGAAAGCTGCTTGGGATCCCCCGTCAAGCAATAACAATACAAAAAGTAAAAAAGAGATGACATGATGCGCGTCACTGACATAATGCGCAAATATTCGAACGTCATTTTTGAGCAATTTTGACAGCCCTAGTCCACTGTAGGCTACGCCAATCGTCTATTAACACCTTCCACCTAACCCCGGTGAGTGGGGGTCGCTATAATGCGTGTGAAATAGCACCATTGAGTAGCCTATGCGAAATAGCCTTAAAATCGTTCCGGTGTTGTGTGCCTTCTGGTTTCTCCACCTACTGGTTTCCTTGCGCGTGCATGCGCTGCAGCAGTTGTCAGACATTCACAAACAAGTTGTTTTAGGCGGTTTGAAGTCGCTTTTCATACGCCATTAGCGCTCGGCTACATTACAGCCACTCGGACAAAAGACATGTAAAAAAAATATGTTTTGAAAACTAGCATTAAACTGGATTCGATCCCGCAAAAGCAACACACGCGTGACTCTCTCCATCCTGATTCCCTACTCTTTGAGCCAACTAATATGTTACGCGAATCAATTAACTATTGTAGGTTACCATTAATTTATAACGTAGGCAACACCCAGGTAACATGTTGTCCAGGCTATCTGAAACAAGGGGTTGCCTCTCATCTACAACAACTGGTTACCTTGTGCTGCTACAGTCGTCAGTGCACTGTGCACAGTATGCTACTCTTTGTGGTTGATCAACTAAAAGTAAAAGATGTATTTGGTGATGACGTTATTGTAGGACTAGTAGACCTAAATTCTGAGAAATTAAATGGTACGAGAAACGATCTACATAGCGCACCAGACCGCGATATCTTCAAGGGTTGAATGAAGGGAGTTTGCAAAAATTAGTGTATTTTTCAAGTCAATAAACATTCTTAATTTTCGAATGTCTTTGTCAGGGAACATCTGACTTATAAAAAACATAGGCCTGGTAGTCGCTCAGACAAGGAGTTATAAGATAAAGGCAATACCATTTGTGTCACCTAATGCAGTTCAGTGAATTAGCAAGATACCATCAGAAGGCAACAATCATAAAGCGTGCTCTCTCCCCTGCACATAAAGCTGTCTGCGTGTTGTAGGCTAGATTTGTGTGAGTTCTTTCTATCTGCTTTACTTTTGTGAGTTGCGACCACCTAGGCTATGTTATAGACGTTCTATGAGGTACCAGTGTTTAGCTGTTTCACAAAACAATAAGCTTTGTCAGACTACTTTTAAAATGATATTCAGGGCTATATACATTTTAAACATTCGGGGCTGAAGACCCGACAAAGCCTTGCGTTAATTCTTCAGGTGGGAAGTGTCAGGAATTTTCATACGAGAGACGCTCTCATTGGTGGTTAGTATATGAAGTAGGGAATTGACAGCCACATATCCAATCTAGGGCTGTCAAAATAACTGATTAATTTCGATTAATTAATTTGAGAAAAAATAACTGATTAAAAAAATTAGTGCAGATTAATCGATTCCGTATGACCTTTGACCCCGAGCCGTTCTAGTCAGTAAAAATTAGACTGTAAAATGAAGGAGAGAGAAGAAAACGTGCTGCCTGGATCATTGATTGGAACATTTACTTTTAAAAACGGCCTGATGGTGTTGATAAAAATAAAGTGTTGAGAAAATAAAGTCCTCTGCAATGTCTGCAGCAAGGAATTTGCATATCACCGGAGTTCATCAACTCTATAGTCGCACATCAATGCAAAGAAATAAGTGTTGACATTGAGGGGAGTGTTAATTTATTTTCATTGTGTCCCCTAGGTTATATCTGTGGCCTGAAATGCCTTGTATGTGAAAAAAACCTTCTTCCCGAAGCACTTTTGAATTTATTTCCTCAGCATATTAGGTCATATCATAGATTATTATGGCAATTATTTGAACTGTGAAAATAATAATAAAATAGTTTTTGAACTTTAATGTCACTAATGCTGATTATTCAATGATTCATTTGAATTTAAATATTTAAAATACTTTCACAGCAAAAATTATATATGCGATTAATTTAGATTAATTAATCACAGAGTATGTAATTAATTAGATTAATTTTTTTAATCGATTGACAGCCCTAATCCAATCACATTATGAGAGATGCTGAATTTAACATAAACTGCGATGTTTGATTTTAAATTAATGTAAATTTAGCCGGGACTGTAAGCTGGCACACGTGGGTGCTTGATGTTTTCAGTGGGTGCCTGAGAGACGGAGCACCCACGGTATCGGCGCCTATGACAAGCGTATCTCGCGGTTGCATCCATTACAAACAAACATGCAATGTGAACGTCTGGGATTGGGTAGAGCACTAAATGCTCTACTGAATAAGCACAAAGTCAAGCCTTTAAATGAAAAACACTCTTTAATAATCAAAGAAATAAACGCTAATGAAGTAAACTTGTGACCATCAAAGATAGTTTATCGCCTGTAACTCCGTGATAACAGGACGTAACAGGAAGGCATTTGGCTGAGCAACGGAGGTTAATATGCTCTAAATTTTGTCCAAATGATGTCTGTCTATCATTGTTGCACTCGGAGAAAACCAGAATGTTTAATTTGTCCTGCGTTTCTTCTACGGCTGCAAACGGGATTCACTCGCCGTTAACCAAATATTTCTTTATTAGGGCAGGGCAGGCATATTTCTGGCTGTTAAATTATTTCTAAAGCAGTCTGCTAAAGTCTGTAGTGAAGTCTGTGTAGGGTTTTCCAGCTCCATTTCTTTTTTCGAGACACCCTGCTCACTTGAGACCTCTGCCGGTTGTTGCAGCGTCACTGGAAAAATACAAATTAAAGTCACGTGATGCCGCGTGATCCCGCGCGCGGACCGCGAGGGAAGCTGGCCAAGTCGAAGCACTGCCCACTGTATTAGGCCTACTGTTAAACACCTGGAAAATACTAAGCTGCTGTTTTCTTTTCATGACGAGCATTACGCATGAATAATTTATGACTGAATGGAACGTTGCGTTTTTAAGCGCCAGAACTGCTTATGTCGTAATAAAGTTTACACCAATCATCATCTTCTAATGTATCCTTATGTTGAGATGTCCATTCTCTTTGCCCTAAACATAGGCTATCATTTGTGCAGGAAGCATGTTTCAATTAAGACAGTACACAAGCTATTTTTATTGTTGTAATATTGAATGATTTCATGAATAAAGTGTTGAAAAATTGTACGCACAGTGCGTACAGGATTACGGCTGGCGGCGCCACTGGTGGCCGATGCCCTCTTCAGAGGCCCAATGCAACACTGCTGATGAGACGGCGAATGAAGATATAGCCGCACACATAGACTCAGTTCTGCGTCATGTTCCAGCTTCACCTCAGAAGATGCAGAAGATCAGAAACCACACTGCCACTGACCCCCAGCTCCAGATAGTGAGACAGTCAGGCTGGTCAGGCTATGAAAGTAAAATTCCTGTTACAGGAAGGGACTTCTATCAGGTGCGAGGTGAATTGTCTGATGCGGATGGTTTAGTGGTCAGGGGAAGCTGTATCGTGATTCCTTTGTCCATGAGGAAAAAGATAGATACCAAAATCTAGTGAAATGCAGAGAAAGGACATCATAACAAAGGTAACTTAGTGTAAGTTCTGCAGGGAGAATAGAAACACACACAGAAAAGAGCCATTAAAGCCAACTGAGTTGCCATCCAGGCCATGGCAAAGACTAGGAGTAGAACTTTGTAAGCATAAGAAGCAGTCATACTTGATAGTAGCAGACTATTACTCCAGGTACTTAGAGATCCTACACCTACCTGTGACAACCAGCAGCCAGGTCATAGAGTTGAAAGACACATTTGCACGTTATGGTATTCCAGAAGTGCTTGTGAGCGACAATGGACCTCAGTTTGCTTCAGAAGAGTTTAGACTGTTCATTGTGGACTATGACTTTACCCATACAACTTCAAGTCCTCATTTTGCTCAGAGTAACGGAATGGCAGAGAGGGCTGTACAGGTGGCGAAGACCCTCTATTGGCCTTAATGATCTACAGTATAGGGCCACGCCCGCATCCTCTTCAGGAGTCAGCCCTGCTCAACTCTTGATGGAAAAGAAAGATCCGGGCACTCTACCCACCTTATGTGAGAACTCTGATCCCAGCTGGCTGGATGCAGAGCGGGTCAGACAAGCAGATGCAGCTGGCAAGCAGAAGCAGGCATTTCACTACAACCGCAGGAATGGAGTGAGAGTTCTTCCTGTGCTGAACAAGTGGGAGCGTGTTCTCATGAAACTGGATCATGAGAAGCAGTGTATGACTCAGGTGCTGTTCTCAAGAGCAGGTCCACTCGAGGTGCTGTTCTCAAGAGCAGGTCCACTCCTAGATCTTATGTGGTGGACACTCCTCAAAGGGGACAATACAGGCGGAGTCGTCGTCCTCTGCTGAAGACACCCATAGTACCAGCAGACACTCCTACATCAGCAGAAGGTGCTACCATGGAAAAAGCCAAAGAGCCAGGAATGGAACCAGGCTGTGAAAGACGCACACCCAAGAGACAGCTGATATACCCCCAGTTACACACCGGTCTCCACACTCACCAGTTACACACCCGTCTCCACACTCACCAGTTACACACCCGTCTCCACACTCACCCTCACCAGTTACACACCCGTCTCCACACCTCCACACCAGAGACAACCACTGTCAACCGTTTAGGGAGTGAGCAAACCTGGTAAATAACTATTTGCCACTAGTTTATGGTTTCCCTTTATAACATTATTGGAGTTGGATTGGTCAAGAGATTATTCACATTAAAACAACCTGGTCAGTCCGCTGGGTGAGACATGAATACGCAGATTAGGGGATGCAGGTCCAAGCCTATTGTTTCCCTGTTTACAAGTGGGGACCCCGACACCATCTCACCATATTGCAGCAAGCACACTGGCGAGCTCCATCTTTCCTGCCATGCCACACTATAAGGATTAAACTGATAGAACTTCAACCTTATCACTGGATAAAGTCAGGCTCAAGGTGATTCTTTTTGTCTTCATTTTGGACACACTGTAAAATGTTATAACAGTGGGTATTTTGAATTGGTCAAAATGTTGCCAATAGAACAACATTCTAACAACTCTTTCACAACTGGGGTTGCAAATTAGCCAACTGGCTAGAAACCTTTTATGTAACACATCTACAGACATTGTTATGGCATTGACTGTGATAGCTATGTATGTAATAATGTGCGCTGCATTGTCCCTGACAAATAAACTAATAAATAAAAAAACTCTAAACAAGAAATCTCCGCAATTGGACTACAGTACAGTCCACTAAATGTGTGTGTGCATGTGTTTTAGTGTGTGTGTGTGCGCGTGCGTATTTGTGTGTGTGTGTGTGTGTGTATATAGAGCAGCTTCATTTCAGATCCATTCTGGTGGTGTATACTGTAGAGACAAAACTATACAAATCTTGCCGCTGTCCAAATAGTTATGGACATACAATAACTGCCTGTGATGTAATGATGCAGGATGTGGCTGGGTTAATAGTTTAGACAATAGGTTTAGGTAGGTCAGATGCAAACACACACGCAATCTTTCTTTTATTTTTAGTCGTTGACATTTTTGCTGATATAGGTAGTATGATAGTTGAGAAACAGCAGATCAGGATTTGGACACTTTATTCATGCAGTACCTTCCAACTTATACTCAACTGTGCATCGGCTGTAGGCATCGGCAATTATCCATGTGTGTGATATCGTGCAGATCTCTCAACTTGTTAGCATGTACAGCATTGGTCTCAACTGTAAAAACTCTTTAGTCAAGCTAACTTAAAAATGTAAGGCAATGCCAATGGATTTTGAGTAAACTCAACTTAGAATAGCAAGTTCCCCTTATGAGAATTAATCATGGTTTTACTATGTTTTTGGGGTTTTATGAAAACAAAGTGCATCTCACGTTTTAGAAGCAGCAGTCTGATCGCTACCTTCAGCTTCAGCTTTGAATCATGGCTGTTTGACATGCACTGTCCAGCATTGACCAGTAGATGGCGATGGGTGATGGCAGTGTTTCTCTGTGTAGTAAGGGTGTCACGATTTCGATCGAAATTACATCTCAATCATAGTTCGAATTACAGGGGGTACTATACCCCCCAATGAAGACCCAGTACCCCCCAAAGAGACAGAAATATCAGTTTTGGGGGGGTCAGATAATTTTTCTGATATTGTGAAATATATCATTACAGTTGGCTACAATACAAGTCAACTCCTATTTTTACTGTAGGAACATTTTAATGTAAAGCGATTTCAGACACCCCTATTATGGACCGTACCATTTTTAACCATCGTGGCGCGTGAGGCAACGGAGACAGACAATGACTTCAACTTCTTAAGCAAGTGTCAACGTTGAATGACAAAACACAGTTCTCTTTTGGATATATAATAACAATGAGATATTCTGTAGGCTTACCCTACTGATTATCAGTTTGTCGCATGTTTAGACATTGTGTTGCACTTGGGATATGGTAGTGGACCATGATGATCATAGAAGAAGTGAAGGAGCAGTACCCCCCAATTATGGTGGGGTAATTCGCACTCTGATCTCAATCTCGAACTTCGAACTTAAAAGTAGAATCGACGATGCAGCCACACCCCCAATGTCACGTCCAGCATGTATGCCAAGATGCACAAACACACACGCACATGCTGAACTGCAGCAACACTTTAACTGCAGAAAATATACACATCAACATACCCAAATCAAAGCCCCACTTGCTACTTTGAAATCACCGGTGTGGAAGTATCCATTCATTCACGTCAATTAAAACTAACTTATCCTACTCAACTTAGCAAGTGAAAAGGTGATCTAGTTACAGTCCAAAGTTACTTTAAGGCTTAAAATGCACATTGATAAGTACATATTCCATGAACACTAACCTTGTGTCTCTTCGGAGTGTGCTGAAACAATCAAATTATAATTCTGTGTTGTTTCATTTCACTATGTTCACGTCTCTGTTTTAGCCTAATCAGAGAATGTCTAATAAGGGGAGAACCGCCACTCTCGGGAAACGTCCGGTTTCTGAACTGGTTGCAGTTCCTTTTCTGGTTCCACATGAGGGCGCTCACGAATAAGTGCAGAATTAATGGAGGTCTATGGAGCTGTACCCCTCAAATCCACTTTTCTCAGGATATAATTTTTTTGCCAGAAATTTGAATGTTGCATGCAAAAGAGGGGACAGAGAAAATACACACCGCTGAGTATTATATTTTTTGAGTCACTTATTTGTTCTAAAAAGCCTTTCAAATGTGTCAATGACGTCATTCATTAGCAGAAAGCTAGTGTGTTGTGGGCAACAACGACCCAACCTGTAAGAAATCGAAAGGACGTGACTACTCGTTCATTCAACTTTTGACCTACACAGTATAATCCATATTGAGCTTGCAGAAACTACAATCAAATCTTCGATTTCTCAACTACAACCAGGTGAAAGAGACAAATTTAGCCGTCTAGCTTCATAGACCCCCATTGTTTTTTCACTTATTCGTGATCGCCCCTAGCGGAACTGCAACAGATTGCAGGTACAATGGAGTTAATAGGGAGTGATCCGGCTCTCCGTAAACGGGCTCTGGCTCCTGTTAGTAGCCTAGGTTATGGTCATAACCAAATTGACTGCACACACATTTTAATATCTAACCCAGGTGGTGAGAATGGGGAACTTTTCCGTAATCGTAAAGGCTTTTTCTCCATTAATGTCCAAGTTGTGTGTGATGACCAGGCACAGATTACAAACATTGTTGCAAGATGGCCAGGATCTACACACGACAGTCGGATTTTTGACAACAGCCATCTCTGTGCAGTACTGGAGGGAGGGGAGATAGGTGGATATCTAGTGGGTGACAGCGGCTATGCATGCTGCTCATACCTAATGACTCCACTTTTGAACCCTCAAACTCATGCTGAGAGGAACTCAGTGTTGCCAACTCCTCAGTGAGAAAGGTAGCTAAAGGCTGTCCTAAAAGTCGCCAGAAGTCGCTAAATGACGTAATGACGAATTTAACCCTCCTCCTTTACCCGGGCTTGGGACCGGCAGACGTGAATTAAAAGACACGCTTGCAGAGTTACTTTTTTTTATGGTTTTGTGTTTTTTGTAATGATTTTTTGTATTTTTCTTTTTTATTGGTTTTTAACCCACTTTTATGAACATTTCTAAATGTATTGATTTACAACTAGGCCTCCAATGAACTATTCAGAACTCCTCTGCTCCCAACACACACACACTAAACAAAGAGTAGGTCATCCCCATTTTCACCCTCTATGGCAGGTTCAGCAGCTGAGGGACCTGACTTGAAAGAGTAAGCAGCTGATGTGCCAAAAAGCTGTAAAACATTATCAGGTAGCTGGTGTTCATAGCAAGCCTCACCAGACAGCTTCAGGCCATAACGGATGTACAAGATGGAGTTAAGGGTCTGCAAGGACATCCGATTACGAAGTTTGGTTTTTACCACACTCATCTGACTGAATTGTCTTTCGACCTCAGCATTTGAATGTGGCAAAGACAACACAGACACAGCAGCCATGGCCAGTTCTTTAAATGGGTTGACACCAGCTGCATCCCTAAATGCCCATATCTCGCTCCAGAAGCCCAGGGTGTTTTTGACCGCATTCCATTTATTAAGATGAATGGTAAGCCATTGCTGGACAATCCTGTCTATCTCCACAGATGAGAAGCCAAACACCATAGCTATCTTTTCCATTTCTGCGGGGCTCTTATTGTGCTGTAGAGTTTTCTCTACATTCAAGACTGACATGTACTGCAGTGCTTCAATGTTGTCCGGTAATCTTGCCCTCAGCTCATTAGTGAGGGAGACAGCAAAGGCCACACACCGCTTTCGAATATTGTTGTCATCCTCAAGGTGGAGCTCAGCTGCCTTACTCTCAAAAAGGTAACCAAGGTATGGTTTTGGATTGATGTACTCAAAGGGCCAATTGATGGATACATCAATATTTGCCAGTGGGTTCAGCACCCTGCTGCTCACAGACTTGATCAAGCTGTCAAGTAGCTTAAGCAGATCTACCTGGTCACCCTCAAAAGCTTTGATGGCCAGCTGGACCTCACCTAGGATTGACTGTAAAAAAGTCAGGTAAAGAATGTTTTGGGGGTCACTATACATGTTGTGCAAGACCTCAGCCATGTAACAGTGTTCACTTGACTTTGTCACTGCAAAATGCAGCTTGAGCTCCTCCCACTGGTCCAAAATACGACGAACAGCAGGTTCAATGGACAACCAACGTGTGGCACAGACCTTTGTGATCTGGAGGGGTTTCTCTCCACAGTTCATTGTCTCATATATGGCCTTGTAGGCCTCCTTGCGCTTGGGGGAAACCGAGAACCAGTTATAAGTCTCCCGCACTAAGTACTCCACACTACGAGGGAGGGTGTCATTTGATGCATGAGTCACTGCTAGCTGTAAGGAGTGGCACACGCAGCGGACAAGTATCAGGTCTTTGAGGCCATGTTCTTCCTGCAGCACCTTATGGACACCATTGTGGACACTGGTCATAACCGAGGCATTGTCCGTCCCTATTCCTATTCATTTGTTCTTTTTGAGTCCGCACAAATTTTGTCGAGGAATGCCACAACAGCACGGGCAATTGACCTCGCATCTCCTCTCCAGTTGTGTGGGAAAAGGAGCCACTACTATACCTTCATCCTGTTAGTGTGAGTAAAAAGTAAAAACATAACAACATAACCACCTCTGAAATTTCAGAAATAAGGTTTATCCACCTCTTAATAGTTTATCCATGTCTCAAAAGAGTTTATTCACCAACTGCAACTTTTAACATTTAAAAAATCACACTGTATTATCCACATTCACAATATGTACACTCATCAACACTTTTAGAAACCATTTACCACTGGTATTGTTATGAACATTGGACAATAACTTCCACCATCATCAAATGGTTCTGAATGCCTTTTTTAAAAACCCACTACTGTATGGCACAGTCCACTTCACCGTGATCACAGAATTCATAGTTTACCCACCTCTTATTTTATTCATAGTTTACCCACCTCTTATTCTACTACTACATCCCTGAACATATAACGTAAGCGGCATAACATTTCCCACGGCCCAAAGTCCCACAATGCACATAATATTTTCCACGGCCCAAAGTTCTAACAGAATTCTAGAGCCGTGGGAACATGCCGTGGGAAACAGACCTGTGACACCCTCTTTGGACGTTGTTATGTCTATGTGTTCTATAACAGCAACACACGTCTATAATTGCGGTTAATGCGTAGCCTTCGTTCAATTGCGAATGAGACGCGTTTTGCAGTTATTTTTCAGCCTATCACTAGAACCGGAGCTGCGCAATCGCTATCTGATTTATTTGCTTTTATTTTGCAAGTTTGCAAATGGTCAGATATCACGTTAGTTAAGGCGTTCATAATTTAATACAGAACGGAGAATGACAGATGACGGACAGGATAAGCAGACCGGTCTGTGATGCTCGCTTGCAGTAGCCTACGGCCTGCAGTGTTTCGAGCAGCCTGAATCCAGCCCACTGTCTCGCAGCAGCACACTGCACTGAGCAGAGCTATCAGCTGAGAGAGGGAGGAGGGGCCCCACACAGCAGTAGACTCCTAGGCGGATCCGCCTTCAAGTCGCCAAACCCGCGTGACTGTCGCATTCGTTTTGGTGCCGCACAGAGGATCAGCTCCGCCTCCAGGCGGCTCCGTAAATTCTACTGTCAAACAGCGGGTCCTGAGTGGACCCATGTCGGATCCGCGGGCGCGGACGCGCCTGTACTGTAACGGTTGAATATGACTGTACATCAAGAGCCGAGAAGAGTCATACTAGTGGATATTTTCTTTGCTGGGACACGGTTGCGCTGAACCCTCTCGAGTAAGTGATATTTATTAATATATTGCGACATTCACAATAGCTAAACATTGGCCTTTGTGGTTTTATACTTATCATGTTTATTGATTGTAATGACGTTGTTTGATATTAGTGCAGACGTTTGTAATTTTGAGCAACAGGCTAAGTTAACGTTATTGTTAGCTGTGATGCTCATATGAGTCTGTAGCCTATTTGATTTAAAATGGGTTAGCAATTTCGGCAGAATATGTTATGGTAGTGTGATTTAAAAAACACACATTGTTATGTAACGTTAGTCTGGTCTTGTCTGTTAATGTGTTGCTGTTGTCCATAGTCCATAGTGCTACTATGCTAGCGGCATACAGCTGCTATCGATAGCTAGCATGCTGCTAAGCGCAATTGCATAAGTTATTGCTAATGTCTATTATACATATATATGTTTGAGATCACGTTTGCGATGCAATCCTTGATTAAGCTGATACATTGGCACTGGTATTTCAGTCAATGAAGTCAGTGAAGCACTCGTCTGCTATGAAAGCTACCTACAACTTTAGCATGTTGACTCACTGATAATGGTTTAGCCCTAGCTTCTAGCTAGCTGTGCATTAACGTTTGCATTTTGCCAAGTTTGGTCTCATACGTAACTTTAGTGTCCTTCTGCCATCTTTGTAATGAAAGCCTCGGCATTTTAATCACTGTTTAAGTCGGTTCAGACAACTAATGGGTATTGGCGTCTGTTTGTGATTTATTATGCTAACGTAACTTAACTGTATGGAACTTGGTCCCCATCTTCTATTTTGTTTGTTCTGCAGCATCAACTTTTATCTAACGTTATGATTGCCTCTGTTGGGTTCGCTTGATGAAGATACTTTCTGGGTTGTTAAAATGTAATGTGAACACATTCCCGTAGCATTCCAAAATAGACCAGAGATGCTTGTACTATATGTATATTTGGAAATTTTGGGATTGCAATAACCATAATGATATGGTTATTTAACAGCCATCGTTTCGGGGACTCTGATGAGAGTGAAGAGCCAGTAAATGGTGACTTTGCATCTCTACCTTCCAACTCGCCTGGTATATCAGTTGAAGCCTCAAGCCCAAGCCAATTGCACTGGCAAAGTAAGTAATAATCTCTTAACATTGAAATAACTAAATCATTATATTAATATTAGAGATATGGTTAACATTCTTAGTGCTAAAGACATTCCCCTCTCCTTGTATCTATTCCTCCAGCTCCACCATCTTGCCGAGTGCCAGGCAGCCGAGTCACTACCCCTCAACCTGGAGAAAACTGTTAAGGTAAAGACTGATCTCTGAAATAAAATTGAATACAGTGGCCCCATCTATATTAACACAGCAGTAGTCACTCTATTTCAAATCAACAGATTGCATCTGCATTACCATCTCAGATTTTCTGCATACTTCATACATTACTTTCAAAATCTCAGCCAAATATTTTGTCAGTTAAAACATCTGCATTCATGCAATATTGCCTGAAAAGTTAATTCATTATTATCAGATTGTATTGAAACACATTGATTTCAATGTTAATCCATCCATGGAGTTGATATAGATAGTGCATACCAAAATGTTGAAACATACAAATTCATGTCCAGTATGACCAGAGATTTGTTTTTGTTTGCCATTGTTTGGCCCTGTAGCTCTCAGCCTACCATGGTTAACAGATCACCTCAACTCCCTGCACCTGCACCCGCATTTAACATACGGAGAGTTACTCAAGGTAGGGACTGATCTCTGAAATATTAGTGAATAGAAAGGCCCCATGTCTATTATCAATGATGACTACCATTTAATACATTTTTTCCCCCTCGCACACCGCCCACCTCACTATGGGCCAGGAATGGCAGTCCCTCCTCAACTCCCTCCACCCCCACACCAGCCCTCAACGTGCAGCGAACAGAGGAGCTTTGTAAGTCATGTTTCTTTTTAAATTTAATCTCCTTAATACCTATCTCATATATTGTATTGTGTAAGCATACTTGGCTTTGGATGCTACATACCATAAACATAAACATATCTGTCTGTTTGATTACAGGTGCTGTGAGGAAAAACATGGTGACACGGTCAGCCACGGACGTTGAGGTCACCAAGCACGCAATTAGGTGTTTCAACTGGCGGTGGATCGGGCAACGAGGAGACATGTTCCGCCTCCATCCACACAAATGGATTAATAGGAGAAATAAGCATTAAACAATCTTTTTATTTAACTTCTTGTCATTCACCAGTTATTCATTTTCTGATATTTTAGATGTGCATAGCGCAGCATTTCATTGAAGTTGTAGCCTATTAGATAAAATATTTCATGTCTGCACTGACCTAGGCTGATAAAGCACTAAATTAGGTTTTGACCTCAAAATTAATGTAGAGTAGCCTAGGCAACGTAGGCTACTTAACAAAAACAGAATAGCTTATAACCTGTAACTTTCCATAAATGTCCATTTTATATTTCCATTGAGTAGTGATCACGTTTGTACAGTAAATTGATGTCTTGACTTAAACCTTTTCTGTTAGGTTTATTGACAGTATTGTTAAGTTAAAAATACGAGGCGATGCTAATCGTAGGCCTATCTTGCTGTAGTAGCCTAGGCTAGGCCTAGTGATAGTTTTACTTTTATCCTATAGTTTATCCTATTTAATCCTACAGCAAGAACAGAAGGAATTTTGAAAATGAGATAAACGGGTCCGAAACGGACCCGGGCCAGATGAGCCTTTATGAGTCTGTTGCGGGTCCGCGGCGGATGTATGTATCAATTTACGGGTCCCAAACGGACCCGCCGCGGAGGTAAGGTTTTAATCGCGGATGCGGGGCGGATGCAGCGCGGAGCCACGGCGGGTCCGCGATCCGCCTTCGTAGCGGATCCGTTCCTGAGAGCATCTGGACTCCGATACGGGTCCGTTTCGCGGGTCCGTTCCGGATGCCGTCATACATCCGCGGCGGATCCGCCGCGGGGTCCTTTTGCTGTGTGGGGCGGGCCAATCACACACAGCACAGAACTCACTGCTCACTCAGAAGAGTAAAATGGGACAGTACATGCAATCACGACAGAGTCTCCAAAAGGCTCCAAGAACGCCAGAAAAAGTCGCTAGATTTGTCGCTAGTCGCTTTTAAAAAATAAAGTCGCTGGGGGGACCTGAAATCTCGCTAAATATGGCGACAAAGTCGCTACCCACTAGGGGTGTAACGGTACACAGAAGTCACGGTTCGGTTCATACCTCGGTTCGGACATCACGGTTCGGTACGAGTTCGGTACAATGGAGGGAAAAGCAAAACAAAAATGCAGAAAGCATTTTTTTTTGTACATGTCTCAGGCTGTAACACCTAGTGTCATACAGTCTCTTCCCTGAGCCATCTGCAACAGCCTGAAGTGTGTAAGATGTAGGCTAAACAGTACAATAAGTACCCAGACTCCATCTGTAACTTGTAAACAAAATAAGACAATCGGCTATAAAACTGAAAATAGGCCTACAGCATCTCTTATTTCTGAAAGTGCAAATTACATAGAAAAATGATTTTTAAAAATCCACTTAAGCAAGACCTTCAACATCTGTGTTTAGTTGTATATGGAAGGGTCTACAATTTGCCTCAATATTTTTTTTATTGTGTGTAAAGTAATAATCTAGCCTACTAACTGTGAAAATATCACACTATTTTGCCTTTTTTTAAAAAACGAAATGGCTCCTTTCATTTCATAAACAGACTACAACTAGAAGTCACGTGACTTTGCCCTTTGACGTTAACTCACCGTAGCATGGTTTGTTTATTAGCCTGGTTAGCGTTGTCACTTTATTTTACTGTCTATGCACTTAACACTACCAGAACCTCATGTGAGAAGTTACAAGTTACCCCAACATAAAGGTAATTACCACGCGATTTACATAGCTTTCTGTCATTATGAAATCATTTAATGTAAGCCATAGGTTTTGGCCCTATTTGTATCCAAAGGCTGCTGAAGCGCAGGGGAAGTTTTTTCCCCTCGTTTCAGTGATTGGTAGCCTACATCATCTGGGTGATGGCTTCGAATATGTGTAGCATTTTTTCCACTCACATACCCAACAACTGCTGAACAACGCCGACACACAGTTTCATCTTATCCACCACTCTTTCGCCTGTACTAACGTTACTGTAACTGAAGTTCTCAAACTTGCGATCTTAAAGAGACCAGCGGATCCTCTAACTCTTGTGGGTCTAACCTTAGTGCTGCTAATGACTGACGGACTCGACCGACGACCTGACAAAAAAAACATAGGCGCCAATCAGAGCTTCAGAGCTAAGGCGAGGCTACAGATTAGCGTTAGGTGTCGCTAAAGAACTCCCGTAACTCTCGCTACTTAACAGTAATTGCGCATGACATTAATTAATCCGCACACGAGTTTTATGTATTTTTATACCGTGTATTCTCCGTGTAAATGCATGCACCGAACCGTGACGCCCGTACCGTTTCGGTTCAATACGAATACATGAACCGTTACACCCCTACTACCCACACAGCAGTAGACTCCTAGGCGGATCCGCCTTCAAGTCGCCAAACCCGCGTGACTGTCGCATTCGTTTTGGTGCCGCACAGAGGATCAGCTCCGCCTCCAGGCGGCTCCGTAAATTCTACTGTCAAACAGCGGGTCCTGAGTGGACCCATGTCGGATCCGCGGGCGCGGACGCGCCTGTACTGTAACGGTTGAACATGACTGTACACCAAGAGCCGAGAAGAGTCATACTAGTGGATATTTTCTTTGCTGGGACACGGTTGCGCTGAACCCTCTTGAGTAAGTGATATTTATTAATATATTGCGACATTCACAATAGCTAAACATTGGCCTTTGTGGTTTTATACTTAAAACTTACTTATCATGTTTATTGATTATAATGACGTTGTTTGATATTAGGACTAACGTTAACGTTAGTGCAGACGTTTGTAATTTTGAGCAACAGGCTAAGTTAACGTTATTGTTAGCTGTGATGCTCATATGAGTCTGTAGCCTATTTGATTTAAAATGGGTTAGCAATTTCGGCAGAATATGTTATGGTAGTGTGATTTAAAAAACACACATTGTTAATTAACGTTAGTCTGGTCTTGTCTGTTTTAATGTGTTGCTGTTGTCCATAGTCCATAGTGCTACTATGCTAGCGGCATACAGCTGCTAGCTAGCATGCTGCTAGGCGCAATTGCATAAGTTATTGCTAATGTCTATTATACATATATATGTTTGAGATCACGTTTGCGATGCAATCCTTGATTAAGCTGATACATTGGCACTGGTATTTCAGTCAATGAAGTCAGTGAAGCACTCGTCTGCTATGAAAGCTACCTGCTACAACTTTAGCATGTTGACTCACTGATAATGGTTTAGCCCTAGCTTCTAGCTAGCTGTGCATTAACGTTTGCATTTTGCCAAGTTTGGTCTCATACGTAACTTTAGTGTCCTTCTGCCATCTTTGTAATGAAAGCCTCGGCATTTTAATCACTGTTTAAGTCGGTTCAGACAACTAATGGGTATTGACGTCTGTTTGTGATTTATTATGCTAACGTAATTTAACTGTATGGAACTTGGTCCCCATCTTCTATTTTGTTTGTTCTGCAGCGTCAACTTTTATCGGCTGGATTCTACCATCTAACGTTACGATTGCCTCTGTTGGGTTCGCTTGATGAAGATACTTTCTGGGTTGTTAAAATGTAATGAACACATTCCCGTAGCATTCCAAAATAGACCAGAGATGCTTGTACTATATGTATATTTGGAAATTTTGGGATTGCAATAACCATAATGATATGGTTATTTAACAGCCATCGTTTCGGGGACTCTGATGAGAGTGAAGAAGAGCCAGTAAATGGTGACTTTGCATCTCTGAGGTACCTTCCAACTCGCCTGGTATATCAGTTGAAGCCTCAAACCTAAGCTAATTGCACTGGGAAAGTAAGTAATAATCTCTTAACATTGAAATAACTAAATCATAATATTAATATTAGAGATATGGTTAACATTCTTAGTGCTAAAGACATTCCCCTCTCCTTGTATGTATTCCTCCAGCTCCACCATCTTGCCGAGTGCCAGGCAGCAGAGTCACTACCCCTCAACCTGGAGAAAACTGTTAAGGTAAAGACTGATCTCTGAAATAAAATTGAATACAGTGGCCCCATCTATATTAACACAGCAGTAGTCACTCTATTTCAAATCAACAGATTGCATCTGCATTACCATCTCAGATTTTCTGCATACTTCATACATTACATAAATCTCAGCCAAATATGTTGTCAGTTAAAACATCTGCATTCATGCAATATTGCCTGAAAAGTTCATTCATTATTATCAGATTGTATTGAAACACATTGATTTCAATGTAAATCCATTCATGGAGTTGATATAGATAGTGCATACCAAAATGTTGAAACATACAAATTCATGTCCAGTATGACCAGAGATTTGTTTTTGTTTGCCATTGTTTGGCCCTGTAGCTCTCAGCCTACCATGGTTAACAGATCACAACCATTTCTCTCCCTTAGCACCTCACCATGGGGCAGGACCGCAACACTCTTCACCACCTCAACTCCCTTCACCTGCACCCGCATTTAACATACGGAGAGTTACTCAAGGTAGGGACTGATCTCTGAAATATTAGTGAATAGAAAGGCCCCATGTGTATTATCAATGATGACTACCATTTAATACATTTTTTCCCCCTCTCGCACACCTGCCCACCTCACTATGGGCCAGGAATGGCAGTCCCTCCTCAACTCCCTCCACCCCCACACCAGCCCTCAACGTGCAGCGAACAGAGGAGCTTTGTAAGTCATGTTTCTTTTTAAATTTAATCTCCTTAATACCTATCTCATATATTGTATTGTGTAAGCATACTTGGCTTTGGATGCTACATACCATAAACATAAACATATCTGTCTGTTTGATTACAGGTGCTGTGAGGAAAAACATGGTGACACGGTCAGCCACGGTCAGCCACGGACGCTGAGGTCACCAAGCACGCAATTAGGTGTTTCAACTGGCGGTGGATCGGGCAACGAGGAGACGTGTTCCGCCTCCATCCACACAAATGGAGTAATAGGAGAAATAAGCATTAAACAATCTTTTTATTGAACTTCTTGTCATTCACCAATTATTCATTTTCTGATATTTTAGATGTGCATAGCACAGCATTTCATTGAAGTTGTAGCCTATTAGATAAAGTATTTCATGTCTGCACTGACCTAGGCTGATAAAGCACTAAATTAGGTTTTGACCTCAAAATTCATGTAGAGTAGCCTAGGCAACGTAGGCTACTTAACAAAAACAGAATAGCTTATAACCTGTAACTTTCCATAAATGTCCATTTTATATTTCCATTGAGTAGTGATCACGTTTGTACAGTAAATTGATGTCTTGACTTAAACCTTTTCTGTTAGGTTTATTGACAGTATTGTTAAGTTAAAAATACGAGGTGATGCTAATCGTAGGCCTATCTTGCTGTAGTAGCCTAGGCTAGGCCTAGTGATAGTTTTACTTTTATCCTATAGTTTATCCTATTTAATCCTACAGCAAGAACAGAAGGAATTTTGAAAATGAGATAAACGGGTCCGAAACGGACCCGGGCCAGATGAGCCTTTATGAGTCCGTTGCGGGTCCGCGGCGGATTTGCGGGTCCCAAACGGACCCGCCGCGGAGGTAAGGTTTTAATCGCGGATGCGGGGCGGAATCAGCGCGGAGCCACGGCGGGTCCGCGATCCGCCTTCGTAGCGGATCCGTTCCTGAGAGCATCTGGACTCCGATACGGGTCCGTTTTGCGGGTCCGTTCCGGAGGCCGTCATACATCCGCGGCGGATCCGCCGCGGAGTCCTTTTGCTGTGTGGGTAAGTTGGCAACACTGGAGGTTTCCGTGTTTAAAATTCGGGCTGCGCACTAAACTGGACACTACTCTGACAATAATAGTTGCTGTGGCTGTGCTATACTAGCCTGGGTTTTCCCATGCTGCCTTACGCGCACAATTTTATTCACGCTGCTAGGCAGCTTGGATTCTATGGACTTCGTTTTCACCTCAACGGAGGAACCAATCACTGAACGGAGGGAGGGCAGCAAGACTGAGCTACAAGACAATGAGCTACGTACAAACGCATTTGATAGACATTCGTAGCGCCTAATAAACGGCTCTGGGCATTCGTAAACCACGTTTCAAATACGAGAAAATGAATGTCTAGTTCCCAGACCCCATCTCAATGAGATTAGGTCTGACGTTAGCCAGGCTAGTGCTATACAATCTTGGAAAAAGATGATGAGCTGCCAGAGGAGAATGAGGACCGCCGTGAGGATGAGGAGGTTGAAGATGTGCAAGCAGGCCTACAAAATGCTGCAAAAGTCAATGGAAGTGCTGTGAGGAGAACACTGATTGAAACCCACTTTGTAGCCTAATCAAGGTAAATCAGCTATTCCAGAGCCTTCCTTATATTGTTTACAGTTTAAGTTATGATCCAACTAATATAGGCTAAATATTTTGTCATCCATACAGGGAGGAACTGATGGGACTTCCATCTTGCAATGTAATATTTATTAAACAATATATTAATGAAACAACAATAAACAAACCTTTAACAAATATTTGATATGCCTACATCATTCCATGTAGTAGAGCATCAAGGGTGTCCTGAGTTGGCTGGCTCATCTCTAATTGTTGTTTCTGCAGAGTTAAAACTTTGCATTTTCAATGTCCAGAAGACACTGCTCCTTCTTAAGTTCAATCACTTCATGGTGGGCAGAGATCATCTTGGTGTGCTTCTCAGGAGGTGTAACAGAGGGTATTGTTGCTCCGTTATCCTTCACTGACTGCAGGACAACAACCATACTGACGTTAGTCCTCTACTCTACATGGGTGGATCAAGTGGATTCTAGGGGTGGGCGATATCGTCTGCGATAATATCGTGATTGTTGTTTTAACGATGTGCAAATTGACATTATCTAAATTACTTATGGGGAAAAAACACTCGAAATCACGCACTGAAGACTCATATATTCCCAGGAGCTAGGCTATGCGGGAGAAGTGCAGCAGAGCAAGTGTCACGTGATCACTAGTGGGTCAGAACGTTGTCCCACACACGCCTAATGTTTATTTTGTGCAGCAAGAGTAGCCTACTTGGGATTTTATGCAGCTACTTCTGTTCAAGTAGCATTGATAAGACAGTCACGTTTTGTCCTACACGGTATTATATGGAGAGAAAACATTAGCCTTTGAGTATTTTAATAGTCAGTTGTAACCAAATAACTATTCTCAAGTAACTCTTTTGTAAATGGACTGAAGTTCGCTCTAAATATCTACGTTTACCGATTATGCTAACCGTTAGCATCTCTATGGGATTTCTCATATACATTAGCCATAAGCTAACGCATTAGTTTCTATTCTGTAACTTGGAATGCTAACCTACGTGATTGCTCTAAAACAAAACATATAAGGAAATAACTGAGATGTAGGCTACTCTGTTGGTCTGCTCTTAGTTTTACAGTGAATCCTACGTAAAGGTTTGAAAGGAACTTCAGCTTCAGACTTTCTCTTGGGAAACTGTTAGGCCTATTCATCTTCTCTAATGTAGCCATGTCATTGCCACACACACAAGTGGGGGCAGAATTGGAAATGTGTCATCTAGAGGAGGGGTTTTCAAACTTTTTGTGAGTGTGGACCACTATTTGTAATGAAGAATTTTCGCGGACCACCTCATAATACCCTTAATAAAATGTCTATACACAGCCCTACCTGAATTAATCTGCACCTCTTAATAGGCCTACTAGCACTAAAACTAGGCCTATAACTGGGCATCACATCAGTAGGCTATCGTAAAAGCACCAATATGTCTAAAAAAAAAAAGTTTTTTAATACTTCAAATACTTTAATACAAAATAGCATTTGATAAATTAACCTTACATTTTCAGTAGCCATAATATGAAGTGTGTAGATTTAAACAAAATCTGGGTTGGTTCTTAGCGTGAGCTTTTACTGCCCAAGAAATTGGAACCGTGCTCAAACCGTGTTTGAATTCTTGTCATGAAATAAAATATTCCACTGGAGCTCCAAGCGGTTTTGACTCTTCGAGTCACTGTACATAGCTAATTTAAATACACTTATGGGGTGGGTGTTTGCGTTTCTTTAGGAATCCGCTGTCTTGGTTTGTATAGAAATTAATATTAATTGACGCATAGGCTACTCGTAAAAGGGCGGATACAACAGGCTTGTTAAAAGAAAGTTTACTGCACACAACGGCTGCCACGTATTTAATTTATTTATTTACTCAAGCGCCCGATGGCATAATCAAGTTCATTTCAACAACGTATTTTCTTAACAATATATTATTAAATGTATAACGTTACAGTAATAAGAACATCTGTCTGTCTGAGAGCAAGAGAGAGATAGAGAAGGGGGAGAGAGCGACAGAGAAAGAGAATAAGTTTTCTTTTCACCCTCCTTTTTTTGTACCTTTATGAGGAATCTGGCTCGACTCACTGTCAATCTCCTCATTATTAGTAGAACTAGAGTTAACATCTGCCTCTTTTCTATTCAGAGAACCTGTTGCCATCCACCGATCCATGTTGTGGTTCTAACCAGTTCTTCTAACCGTTAGCGCTTAGCGGCACTGCACTTGAACGTCACAGCCTAGTGCCACTAGCCTTTTAGTCACACAATAATCACACAATAACTTTACTATTTAATTTACATTTAAATTTGATATGAATATACGTATTCTTAGAATATATGTTAGCATTTACTGGTAAAATAAAGGTTTAAAAAATATATTATTTAATATTTTATTTTGCTTTTCCACGGACCACCTGCAGTACCCTCACGGACCACTAGTGGTCCGCGGACCACAGTTTGGGAATGACTGATCTAGAGTGACAATGCATTGGTTGATTTGGTTAAAAAGTCACAGGTTAGGTTATTGGTTATTATTGTAATGATGCTATTCATAATTAATGAGCTGTAAAGTAACTCAGACTTTAACAAAAACATTTTCTTTTAAGGATATCGACTAATTATCGTTATCGTCAAAATCACAAAAAATATCGAGATATTATTTTTTGTCCATATCGCCCACCCCTAGTGGATTCACATGAAGATCTACCTAACTAGTAACTACAATGCTCAAATCAGAGCCTAGCTCATGTCTGTAGAGACATATGCTGCGACAGTAAGCATATCAGCTATGGCCAAGGAAATATGAATGGGCTAGCATGTTCGTATATGGCCTAGCATAATGTTAACGTTAAGTTTAGACATTATAGCCAAACAACAAATTAACAACAACACATACTTTCTTGCTGATAAACTTAACCTGTGGTAACAAATGAACTATTGTCGTATTGAAAGACCGGTGTTTCGTTTTCAGACAATTAATAAGAACAAAATATTTTATGTGTGGTGTAACGTTACGTTACATATAACGTTAGCAACTTACCTAAGTCTGTTGTTTTGTCCAGTGCGCCGTCATCATCGTAAGGGTTGGGGAGGGGAGCTGCTGCGGGATCATTTCAGTTATTTTAGTTGACAGCAGGTCAGTCGTCACTTTTCGTGATCCTCCGCCCGTCTGAAACCTCTCCCGTCTGTCGCATCAGTTTTAGCCTTCATCTTTAGGTTCTTCCAGCAACCTTTCAGTTGTGTCCTGTCCCTTGCCTCCTTAACGCCAGCTGATCCATTAAACTTTTCGGCTAACTCCACCAGGCCTGCTCCTTCTCTGTGGTCGCGCTGTCCGTATTTTTGTTTTCTATCACTGCCCCAAACTCTTCCATGTGTTCAACAAGCAATTTTTTTTCAAAAGTGGAAAAATTTGATTCTCTCTGTCGTCACATAGTGTAGGCTATATCGTGTGGTAGGCTATGGCTACAGTTAACATTACAGTAACCAAAGATTATAGAGCGTTGCTAGTAATAGTAACTTTATTGATACAATGAACACCCGCGAGACGTTGTTTAAAAAGTAGCTAATAGGCTATTAAAAAATCTATGGTTTACAGATAGGCTATCATTTGGTGTCATTTAACATTGTGATTTGTTTACATCTTGTCAGAATCCATCATGGTGGACAATGAATATAAATTAATCTTATGTTAATCTTTGTTTAAACTGGTTTTATTAATCCAGAGTCTCTGGTTAAATAAAACCCTATTTAAACCTAGATTTACTAAACCTAGTTTAGGCCTAAACTAGGATTAATTTAAACCACGTTGGTGCAACCCGCCCTAAATCATTAGGGGAGATTAGTGGCGAACTAGTGAGCTTCTTTTTAAACAGAACCGCGTGTTTCCAGTGTTTACAGTGGCAACCGGGTGATAAGCGGGATAATGGCCTTCGAGGTGTGTCCACTTATACGGAATTAATGGACTCAGGCGGAGGCAACTCCGCTGCGCGTCGGGGAGTTTTTTGCCCCTCGCCCTCGTCCATTAATTCCGTATAACAGGAGACCTCGGCGGCCGTTATCCCTTACTTATCACCCAGAGTGAAGAAATACTCTTTTCTGATTGGCTGGCGGGTGGCCTTTAATTCTGAATAACAGGACACCGTTCCATATCAATGCTTATGAATGGTAACTATAACAACCATAGTAGGACGACGGTTGCAGCGCTCTAGAATCTTTGGTTGCAGGCTTCCCAACAATGGAATCAACTGTAAACAAGCTAACTGTCCCTGCTAAAGTTGCCTCTGCCCGAGTCCATTAATTCCGTATAACTGGACACACCTCGAAGGCCGTTATCCCGCTTATCACCCGGTTGCCACTGTAAACACTGGAAACACGCGGTTCTGTTTAAAAAGAAGCTCACTAGTTCAGCTTGGCGACAAACCACCTCATATTAGCATTTATACAGTTATACATATATACCTGACATTAATTAACTAGCTAGCTAGCAAACGTTGTACAGCTAGTTAGCGCTACGAGCTAACTCAAAGGGATATTCCACCATTTGGGGAATTACACTCATTTTCCACCTCCCCTTGAGTTAAACATTTGATTTTTACCTTCCTCTAGTTCATCCAGCCGTTTTCTAAGTCTGGTGATACCACTTTCAGCTCCAGCCTAGCATAGATCATTGAATCGGATTAGACCATTAGCATCTCGCCTGCTAGCATCACGTTTAAAAGTGACTAAGATTTCCTGTAATTTTCCTATTTAAAACTTGTCTCCTCTCAAGTTAGAAAGTGTAATATGACCAACGGAATATGAACGAGGCAATTTTCTTGGCTGATTTGACATTACATTACATTTGGCTGACGCATTTTTAGCCAAAGCGAACATGGAACTATACTCTCATTCAGGCGTAATAATCCAGTCACTAACCAATTCCTTTGCTGCAGCTCAACCTTGTTGCTGGAAGTTAGCCTACGGGGACTATTTCCCCCCCATAGTGAACCATTAGCTCTGCCCCTGTCCACACTATGAAACGGGAGCGTACCTATGTTCCCCGGGTCCTATGTTCCCCGCTATTTGTATGGGACCGGGGAACATAGGACCCTTTTTGTGGAAAAGGGTCCTATGTTCCCCGCCTTGTATCTGACCACGGAAATTGCATGAGATATGCTTGCGAGTGCACATTTCGTGCACAAACGGTAGCAAAGTGTATTTTTCTATCAATGTGGCTTGCCGTAGCACACCAGGTAGACCACACATACGCGCACGGTGCAATATTGACACAAGCCAGAAGGGCGATTTTCCTAACTTCCACGTTGAGTATAGCGGAGTAAAAGAATAGATGAAGAACATTTTTTATAACATAGGCCTACAATGGTTTTACTTGTGCTTCTTTACTGAATATAACGAGTTCAAAGTTAACATTTTAGGCAACTTTGCATTGTCCGCTTCAGCACTAAATTGAGGACAGCAACGTACACGAGCTGCACCTCTCACAGAAGAAACGCGCTACAACTACATGCCTTTTTAAGTTGATATTTAATTGGTTTGTTTTGTTCATTTTTCCGTTCGCTGGCACGCTGCAGGGGGGACTGCGCGTTGCTCCGAAGCCCCTTTGGTCTGACTCGTCAATAATCCAAAAATGTCCCTTTGGGTCTACAGCCCAGTATAGTTTGATATCTCTTTGTTCCATTAAAATTAATCCCATTCTTCCGACAGCTCAACCAAAGGCTATAGATCACCTCCCTTACCTCTTGTACAGTAAGAATCAACAATGACATGCCAAGTGCAAAGACAATGACTAGATTTAACAGTGTTTCTCAAACTTTTTTTCTGGGGACCCACTTTTTAAAAATGACAGACTATCGCGACCTAACTCGTGACTGTGGTAGTTAACAAACTAGATCAGTGGTTCACATATTTCTGTTTTCCAGCAACATATTAGGAAGCATTGGCCATTATACAGCATTGTACAATATATTCAATGAAATGCCAACATGCTGCATTAAATGGATCCATAATCCAGTCATACTGAGCCCTGCTGGTTGGGAAATATTTTTGAAATAAACTTTGCAGGGATGTGATGTAGGCCTACTGTTTAATACATGGGATCACAAGAGTGCCTCCCAATCAGACGTTTCAGCGATTTCGCTCAGAAATCTCAAAGGCATAATACTGTCGCGATCGAGGCGCCTGTCCTACTCAAGTTTTTTTGGTGAATGCAGTAATCTTATTTGCTAGGTGAGGTGCTTGTCTTTGCCTTGTAACTGGACATTTAACTCAAATGTATCGCTAAGATATATCAAATATATCGCTAAGATAGGCCAGCTTCGTCAAGAAATGTTCATTAGTGAACGTGCTTGCAGATTTAAACATGCGCTCTTCCTCCAAGAAGAGGCGACTCGGAGCTCAAACACGCGCGACAGCACTTTACCAACCCGCGCCTTGCCGTGCTGCTGCAGTCTACTTGGAAGCAGCGGGGAACATAGGACCCTTTTTTCAAAAAAGGGTCCTATGTTCCCCGGTAGCGGGGAACATAGGACCCGGGGAACATAGGGATGACCCCTATGAAACAGTTAGCAGGCTGGCAAGTGATAGCATACACTGTAAAACAGTTAGCAGGCTGGTTAGTTTAGCAACGGTAACTGGGGGGTTATTAGCTGGTTAGTTTAGCAGTGGTAACTGGGGGGTTATTAGCTGGTTAGTTTAGCAACGGTAACTGGGGGGTTATTAGCTGGTTAGTTTAGCAGTGGTAACTGGGGGGTTATTAGCTGCAGGGTGCGATTTGTAGGGGATTTCCCCCCCTCTAGTCTTGATATCCTCCCCTCTGCTTAATTATTTTCATCACCATTTTCAACATTTATCCCCCTCTGCAATAATCATATTGATTAATGCTACTTCATATAAGTAAAGCGCTGCAACATAGATATATACACTAGATGTCGCCTTCTGCTTCTCAGCATGCGTCAACACCGCCGCCATCATGGTACAGGGATCTAAAGCGCTAAACTAGTTCTCCTGTATTGTCAGCGTTACCTATTTAGCGACGTTTGGCCATCCCCAGCGATAGAAAACCTTTTTAGCGATTAGCGACAAATTTGGGAACTTCTCACAATGATGGCAGATCGGCTTCTTTGTTGTTGAAACGTAAGAAAATCACCTTTCTCATGGCTTTGTCATTTATGAATTCAGCTATCTCGTTTGCCCATGGCACGTGACCCATGATTATAAAAGTAACGACTGGCGTAGCCTATGTAGTAGCAGAGGTAAATGTTCTACAGATCTACAGCAACTTCTGGTGAGATTACAACTTACATGAGTAAACGAGACGAGGGGTATGTGGCCTCAACCAGAGCCTGTCTACGAAGAGCCTGTTTACTTTCATTGTATCGAACCTGGTTGCAGTTTACTCATTGTTCCTCTAGGGGCCGCCGCTAGCTAGTGCAGAATGAATGGGAGTCTATGGGGCTAGACGGGTAAAATGTATCTTTATTATCGTCTTAAGCTTAGTTTTCTCTAGACTCAACCATAAATACATGCCTGTCAGTTGGAACAACCCAAAAAACTAGATAATTGCTTGAGATTTTGACGATTTATGGTGATTTTATTTTCGCTAGATCTTTGCCCAGATTGACGCTAATGCATTATAGAGGAGTGGATCACTGAGGCAAGATGGCGTCTCGATTGACGCATTCGTTCCAATGAACAGCAGTAGTCAAGGCGACATCTAGTGTATATATCTATGGCGCTGCAACATGAGAACAGTCTAGTAGGCTACCCAGGTAGCATTCTGACGTTGGCCCAAGGTCAGTGGTTGTGTTGGCCCAACGTTGGCTGCTGACGGTGGCCCAACGTAATTTTGTCCGGTGGCCCAATGTTGGCCCAACCATTTAATTAGACCATCAGCAGACCTTTGGCCAACCCTAACCCAACCATATGCCAACTTAAAAAGCCTACCCAGCCAACCCAAAATACACCTTACCAACGCTATGCCAACCCGAAACCTACCTTTCTAACGTTGGGCCAACCTTTTGCCAACCCCAACTCAACCATATGCCAACTTAAATAGCATACATACCCCAAAAATTACACCTTACCAACACTATGTCAACGTTCTAACCTTAAGATGACTGCTTATTTCAGCAGAACACTCATCTTGATATTTTGGCCACTTTATGGTTAGTACAGATATTACTTACTTGATCACAATGATTTTACCAATCAGCCCTGAACTTGTAATCTTAATAGTGATATAATACCAACACGAGATTAAGGGTTAAAATAAATACATTTAATAATACATATTGATTTAATAATAAACATTTATGTGGTGAGATCCTCAAGCGTTGATGGGTCATCAATCAGTTCTGCTCCTATAAAATAACAGAAATTACTTTTAGTTACTTTTTGAAATTATTTTGTTTTGCTTGCTCAAACAAGACTTCACTGCATTAGGAAGATTATACAGATAATTTGTCTAACAAGAGATTACGAAATGTGTAATATTAATAATGTTGACTCCCAAGTGTAATCAAGCAATCATCTTATTAACTGGTGCCAATGTACAATTTATGGAGGCCTATTTTATAACATTCTCTTAATTATGTACAAATTATGTTAATGCCTTCAGGTCACTTATTTCCAAGTGCTTGAAGTTATTCATTTCGAGCATTAGATAAAAAGATGAGACAAAAAGGTAAAACAACTTAGGACTATGCACCAATGACTAAAAAACTTACAATGTCAGATATTTCAGACACCTCGGATTCACTGCTGATGTCTGATGGAAGATGTGATGGGGGATGCGTCTGCCTCTCTAAATTGAGGAAAGGAATTCAAGTTAACTACTTACTATTTCACAACTGTGATGATAAAAGTCAGCAATACAGACATACAGGCAATTACAAATATTTTTTGAATGGTTGTTGAAATCTGTACCCTTTTCTGATCTCCTTTTTCTTCCTCCATTTCGGTCACCGCTGTATTTCAGCCATGTTTTTATCTTTTCTTCTGCCTCCATTAAGGTGGTCCCTTGTTTTTTGGCAGCATCTGCGTGGGGAATTTGGGGGAATTGAATGGAGAGTGAAGGATAATATTTTACTCTTAAAATCAGTTTAAAAACCACTGATTTAGAACATGACGTGAAGTTTTGTTGTGTAGGGTACATAATATACTGGATGTGTACAGCAGGCTACCAATCAGAATGTGTGTAGAATAAACATTGAATGAAATTGTAAAAGAGCTGTAGGCCTACCTATGATGACCTTTGCCAGGTTCAACACAGAGAAAGGACTTTTCTGCCCCCTGCCCATCCAGTTAAACTTTTTCGCTAAATCATTGCTGATTGTTTCACGCATGATCCTGTATATTATATCTTTTGTTGTTGTCCCACCCAAACTCATGAGATGTTTTACCTATAAAATAAAATGGTTGTGCATACATGATTAAGCTTGTCAAAAGGTGGAACATAACTACAAGCACTACACAGTGCTATGGGCTACCATACAGTCCCATAACAGAAAAAAAGTGGCATAGCAAGAAAGCTCACAATTGGTGCCTCCAAAGCTTCACTACTAGGACCCTAAGGCATTAGTGATTCTGTAGTAGAGTTGAGTTCAAGAAGTATTTAGGATAACTAAGACAGTTGAGTTTATTGAAAGAATTGAAATGAGAGTAAAGGAGGAAGATCAAACTATCGGTATCCAAGAAACGGATGAATCACTCACATACAATCCTTTTAACAACACTAGTTAAAACTATTTATTCTATTTATGTATGTATTCCTATTTATTCATGTATTTATTGGCTTATTTATGATATTTATTGATTATGAGAACTACTAATAACTAGAGTAGGTTTACATACACAACATAAACAGAACTTACCAGAGAGCGCCGTGTTTCCTTGTCAGAAAGCCGGTGCTCAATTTTTTTTATATCATTAATATTTTGTAGAGGAAACTCAAAATCTGGAGAACTGCTGACTTCAGTGACACTCTCTCTTCTCAAAATTGCGTGAAGCAGAAGAGCATTTTGTCTGACTTGGCCTTTTATCTCCTCTAGCATCTGAAAGAGTCGGAGTTCTCTTTCTGAAACAGACAAAGTATATAACTTTATATAACATGTGTCTACTGTTTTGCATACTCAATTTGAATTATTACATTCTGTTTTTATTTGGCATTTTACATGATGTCCCAAGTTCTTTTTTTATTATCTTAATTGTGGTTGTAAATCAAAGCACATTAGATATAAAGGCTAATTGTTAAGAAGTTGTTGAAGAGTTTCTAATCCCTTTAGACTAAAAAGGTCATTACTAAAAGCTCCAAGTAAACTATTATAAAATATTTGGAATAGTTCTATGTACCATCTTGTCTTAGATCTGGGACTGTCTCTGGTGTTGATGGTGGAAATGGAAATGGTGGTATGGCTGGCAAGGTCTGGCTTTTACGACGGAGTATTAGGGCCACACATGAAGAAAAAAAATTATTTTTGCCATGGCGAGATTAAACTCGACATGTTGACTTTAAAGTCGACATGTCGACATTAAACTCGACATTTCGAGAATAAAGTTGAAATGTAATGCCGACTTTAATCTCGACGTGTCGACTTTAAAGTCGACATGCTGACATTAAACTCGCAATAGGCCCTACTGTTTAAACATAGCCTACACAGTTTAAGCTATGTAGCCTACACTAATACACAATATGTTACATGAAAAATGGGCTTCAAATAGGTGTTATTTCAGATAGATTGCTAGATTGCAGATATTCAGATAGATTGCGTCTTGTCTGTTAACTACTCATTGCCGTCATCGTGAAGTGCTGCCTCGCGGTTATGGAAATACCATGCACTATGCCATTTAGGCTAAATAGCTAGAAAAATATATGTATCCAATGATATAATGTTTCTATACACAATGTTATTTCACTCTGTTTTACGTGGGTAAGGCCACTGCACATCCAAATAACTGCCCTTCATGACCCACAGGCCGTCACTCTCCATAGGATAACATGGTAAAACTCATTTTTCTAAAACTGCTTTTCCATGTCTCACCTGCAATACGTAGCCTATAGAAGGCTAGAAACACAGGTATAGCCTAAGCATATATACTATTTTGATCCCGGGAAAGAATATGTGTGCATGCACTTTATTTATGCACTAGGCTATGTGTGCATATGTGTGCATGTACAGTAGGCTACTAGCCTACATGGGGTGGTCGGGAGGACAGCTTCATTCGTCCCTCCATAGACATTCAGCAATAGGCTGTTTTGCATCCATTACAAACAAGCAACGTGAAATTCTAGGATTGGGGAGAGCGCCTAGTATGCAGTTGAACCTTTAAATGAAAAACAACACTTTAATAATGGGCCTACAATAAATAAATAAACCGCTAATGACGTTAAAGGCTACTTTTGACCATCGCATTTATCGCCTGTAACTCCGTGATAGGACCTACTGTAACAGCAAAGTAGCCTATTTGGCTGAGCAACGTAGGTTAATATGTTCTATGTTTTGTCCACATGATATAGTCCTATGTCTAATCATTGTTGCACTCGAACACTCTGAATCATTGCTGCACTAGTTGCATTGTTTCATTCGTCCTCCCTTTCAATCGTCTCGAGCGGTCGTTCTCAAAATGTTGAGTTTAATGTCGACACGTCGAGATTAAAGTCGACATGATATTTCAACTTTATTCTCGAAATGTTGAGTTTAATGTCGACATGGCGACATTAAAGTCGATACGTCGAGATTAAAGTCGATCTTACATTTCATTTTTTCTCTCGAAAAGTCGAGTTTAATGTCGACATGGCGACTTTAAAATCGACATGTCGAGTTTAATCTCGTCATGGCAAAAACATTTTTTCCTTCATCTGTGGCCCTAATACTCCGTCGTAGGCTTTTGGCTCCATTATTGCAGATTTTTTTTTTTTGTCTTTCCATTGTCTCTGCATATGGAACAGTGAGAAACAGAATCAGTACACAATATTCCAAAGTCTTGACCACTGTATGTTTTCTTTACATGTCATGTTTTCATCTGTGCTGTTTACCTGTGTGGAGCCTACTTGTTGAGGCCTGAACTGGAGGTCTTCCTGAGGCTGCAAATGGAGGGGCTGATGTAGACCTGAATCCAACATATTTTGATGATGGTCTATTGGACACATTAAGTGTAATCAATTTTTTAAAGGTGCAGTGAACACTAGTTGCAAATAAGCCTAACACAGTCAGGCTATAAAAGGAGAACAGAGAACAGAGGAAACAAACACTCTTTTCCACACACTGTCCTCGTCTGTCGACTCCAAACCATTGCCTTTGCAGAACTTCACAAGCTTCCTTCGGGCTTTTTCATAGGAATCTAAATATAGAAACAAACAACATTGTTAAGCCTATTATCTGAACATTTGAAAATAACTGCTTATAGGTATAACTCACAAGGAGCATGTTTAATTTTGAGCAATAGATTTGAATAGTTATTTTTATTTTATTTATTTATTTTTTTTTATTCACAATTTAGCACATACAACACACACACATCGAAACACGACAACACACAAAACAGCAGGGACAACACATCTAGACACATCCACAGGACAGAAAAGAAAAGGAAAAGAAAAGAAAAAAAAAAGACAATCAGAACAATAATAATAATAATCCTACGTTATCACAGTCTGTGGGTTATCCATTATTCAATCTAAGTTAGTCATTTTATAGTATGTATATAGTTCAATATTAAGGACCAAGTGGATAAGTAATCTTGCAGTCTTGAATGTCGTTTGCTTGTGATTTCTTCGATTGGCAATAAGTCTATTATTTGTTCCAGCCATTGACCTAAAGTGGGTCCTGACTGGGAAATCCATGTACTAAGTATACATTTTTTAGCAAAATAGGAAAGCATTATAAACACACATTTTCTTGTATAGGGAAACTTATTTTCCACATCGTAATTCAACAAATATAACATAGGGCACAGCTCAAAAGTACAGTTACACATATCCTGAATTGCTTTATGAATCTTCTCCCAAAAGGAGTGAACAGCTTTACAATGCCAAAATAAATGCATAAATGTTCCAAATTCAGTTTCACATTTTCTACACATAGGAGAATTAGTACCATCAAACTTATTAAGCTTCACTGGAGTTATATAGTATTTATACAGGAATTTATAATTACTTTCTTTAACTTTAATGTTTGTAGTCAAAGGTGAGGTAAATTGGGTGCACAGAATTAACCATTCTTTTTCACTGAAAGTCATTTTAAACTCTATTTCCCAGTTTGTTCTCAGAGACAAAAAAGAGTTCTGTGAACTTTCAGATAGAGTTCTGTACAGGTGGGATATCTTCCCCTTAACCGAAGTAGCAGTAATAATAAATTGTTCCAGCCCAGTGGGATAGAATCTAAGTTGTCCCTTTTTATGTAAAGATACAATGATGTGACGAACTTGCAAATATTTAAAAAAGTCTGTTCTGGGTATTTGATATTCTGCACAAATATCAGTAAAGGATTTAATGGACTCAGAGTCCTCCTCAAACATGTCTGAAAAAGTTTTCAGACCATGAAATGTCCAGTTTCGAAAATCAGTTTGAGAGAGAGCTAGAAAGTCGGGGTTAAATAGTTATTTAAGCAATATAGCACGAGTGAGAGTGGGGTTGGTCAATCCCACGATCACGAGATGTGATTTATTATTAGCTGTGCAAAGTCTTGAGTTGAAATGTCCAGGGATATTCCAACTCATGGAACGTCTCTCGGCCAATCAGAAACAAATAAATAGTTCCATAGAACCCAATTGTTGTATAATTCTCTATATTTCTTCACATTGTGGAACTTCCTCAATAACTTACCATACTCAGCCACCCATTCAGTTATATATTCTTCCCATTCTTCATCAGGGGTTTCATTTTTTTCAACCGCTTTTCTACATTTAGTAGTATTATATGGGGGCCAAAAGGAAAAAAAATTATCGATGCTCAGCCAGTCACTTGGTATAACCTCTGTCTCATTTTTTTCTGTGAAAACAACAATTGAATACATCTACAGTATAAAACAAACAAACAAACATAGCTAGTGTTACAAACTATATACAATAATTGAAGCTCAATTAAGCAGTATGCAGTAAAGGATATGCCCCAAACCCATCCTTATATTGTAAAAGAATGACTTTTGTAACAGTCTGAAGAGGGACAATAGTCAATTACTGCCCGGGTTGTTTTACAAAGGATATATTAAGACTTGATGAATCAATGGGGTCGGTAAAAAAAGATGATTTGTTTTGGAATTTAAGACAGACTAAATGTGATGCTTTCTTGTCTTTTAAAATATTTTTAACTATATGAATGTCTCCATTGAACAGAATGTAGTTGTCTCCCTCTGATAAACTAATCAAAGTTCCACCATTAATATATTGCTTATATTGTGTAAATTGCGTCACATTGTATGGAAGAGGCCCATTCTTATGTTCCTGGTAAAAACCATCTTGAAAACCCTTTTTTTCTCTCTGACACTTGCTTTTTCTGACAATCTCCTGATGATCTGTTGAAGGGGCTGGGTAGGGGTCCTAATCATTTTTTTTAATTGTGTAGAGGAAGTTCTCAAATGGTAAAGCTGAGAAATTATGCAGCGCACCAAACTGCCTTGCATCATTGGCAAGATGTGTCAGCCCGTGTATGTTATACACAACGTAATTACCATAAACAGATTGAAAATGCTCAACAAATGTGATCAGTAACTTTTCAGCAAAATCACAGTACTGGAGGCACAGTGAGGGGCAGCATAAAATTCTAATGGCTACATGCAGAAGCATAAAATTGTGGTATAGAACATTCGGCAGATGGTCTTTCAGTGCCACTGGACCAGTGTACAGGAGAAAAGTTCTGAACTCTGTCGCTTTCCACCTATCTACCTCAACAAGTGATCGCCCTTTCCGTGCAAACTCTCTGGGGAGTGTCATTGCAAAGGACACAAGAGCTGCAGAAATGAGGCCTATCTGATGAGCACCTAAACGCAGTGTTGTGCCTGAACGCGTTCATTGAACGAAAGTTCATGAACTCGTTCATATTTTGAGCGAACGTGAACTGAACGTACTGTATTACTGCCTGATGAACGTTACATGAACTCGTTCATTCTGGTGTCTGTGAACGGCACGCTCTTTCAGTTTAACTTCGTTCAATAGGGTGCCAGATTTCTACACAGCCTTCCACGCGAAAACCCGGCTAAAACACACCGTAAAAAGACCTTAATATGGCAGCATGCAGGTCACCATTTCTCAAACTATGGGCCGCGGTCCGCAACGTGGACAATGCTGGTCTGCAGAGTGAAATTATTCCCGGGGCATCGTCTGATAATTTGCTACGCAATTGGTCAAGGAACCGCGGACAGAAAAAGAAAACAAACGTTTCTGCAATTAGTAGGAAATACTTGTTAATTTGGTGTCATCAAACATAGAGGCATAGAATTAAGTCGTGGTATGAGAGTTTATTCAATGCATGCGTGTGCACGTTGGTAGCAAGCTAGACATATGTACGCTTGCATGCACAGGCACATACGCAGGCACAAACACAAGCACGCACACACACACACACACACACACACACACACACACATAACATAAACATAACAAAAAAAAAACATAACAAACAATCAAGAATTTCTCAGAATTATAAACAGGCAAGAAGGAGGTGGGGTTGTATAAAATGAATTTTACATGTGAAATCTATGAACTAATCATGTTTTGGTACTTGTTGTCTAGCAGATACCAGTGAGAATTGAGTGTGGATAATGCAATTTAGTGAGACAGTTAGAATCATATAGGCCTTTCAGCGTGATTTCTTTTTGTGGAAAAAATGTGCTGGACTGGGCGGCGGTCATATTTTGTACCGCTCTGCGGTACATCTAGTTTTATCTATAAGCTAAGGTTGCTACTGTAGCACAGGTGTCTAAAAAGATTTAAAAAAAAGTTTTGTGTACTATTAGAAATAGCCATTCTTTTTTGTATTATTCTTTAACACTGACGTGGCCCTCCAATCAGATGACGTTGGCAGAAGTGGCCCCCTAGCTCATTTGAGTTTGAGACCCCTGCTTTACATAGTATAACAATTGTATTTGTGTTGACGTTGTTCATTAAGCATGACCATAGACCAACATTACATATGAAAACTTGAACTTGAATAGGCTTTACCAGCCTTACCCCAAATTTTAAGATTTTGATATGGTCTATTGTTAAATTGCATTTAGATACAACACAACAGACAAACTGAATCTTCTGGTCGTTGTGTTCCTTAAACGTCTGTATATAAATTCATGTAATCACAACAAATACTAAGAACATGCTAAGGTTGATGCTTAGAGTCCACATCAAGACCTGAGCATTTGTTAGCAAAGCTTATACTGTATCACAAGTCATACGTGTTTCTGATATGTTGCTGATTGGATTATAAACAGCCACAGCAATGAAGAGGAATGGCTGAAGGACGAAGTAAATTGTATTTTTATTATTATTCTTATTTAATTATTTATATAATTGTGTTAAATGTTCCAAATGTAAAGCACTTTGAGCTGCATTCTGTGTATGAAAGGTGCTATACAAATAAAACTAATCATTATTATTATTATTATTATATGTTATTGTACGTTGGGCATACGCTGTATGGGTCAGCCAAAAATAGGCAACTGTATCAACATTGGCCCAACGTTGGGCACACGTTTTATAGGTCAGCCAAACACAGCCAACTCCACCAACGTTGGGCATACGTTGCATAGGTCAGCCAAACACAGCCAACTCCACCAACGTTGGGTATACGTTGCATAGGTCAGCCAAACACAGCCAACTCCACCAACGTTGGGCATACGTTGCATAGGTCAGCCCAACCTAGCCAACCAAATTTAACGTTGGGCCAACGTCAGAATGCTACCTGGGTAGCCTACATAATAATCTGACATCAGAAACGCACCGTCACCGTCAGCACTCATGCTGCTGACACAGTGGCTGCGTGATAACTTAATTTGGCCTTGATCGTGCAGGACATTTCAGAATGTCGACTGTGTAATCCATCATAAATGGCTAGTTTCAATGGAAAAGTTAGCTGGACAAATGAAAGAAAACGAGAAGGATTCAGTGAAGCATTTCGTCATATTTTAGAACCAAAATTAGAAAACTGATGCAACTGAGATGGAGGACAACTCCACCTAGAGTAGAATGTAGGCCTATTGTCCGAAGGAACTTACATGAATGAATTACATTAAATAGCTGAATGTCACAAAAAGTGTTACAGAAATTGCTGGGCATCGCTTATTCAATGGCTCTCTACCGAAACACCTGTAGTTTGTGGAGGACGGACGAGAAAGCACTCGTTTGATAAATCAGCCAGTAGGCTAGGCCTAGTAGACAAATAACTTTCAGAAATAATCTGTACTGCAAAAACAAATTTTGGTGGGTATTTAAACTATCTAGCGGGTGTTTTAACAGCTGCAAGAAATAGAAGCTTCATGGTCTTTATGTTCTGGTTCGTAAATTATTTTCATAAAACTTTAAGTTGCCCTATAACTTTACTCTCCAAACTCTTCACTGCACTGTAGCCAATTAACTGACAGTATGATAGTAGGCTATTTATTTTCTGTAGGCTACAATAAACACTTTTATTTTTTCAACTTTTGCCATATTACGCACTTGGCTACTGAACGCAAATCAGCATGAGAGAGAATGCACGTAGCCTACAGTACACAGCGTGTAGCTCAATGTGTGCTATTTGGTTACCAACTAACACTGTTAGCCAATTCACTAACTCAAGTTCAGTGGCATCATATACAACGTCTTTTTACATAACAAATACAGAAAGGATGGAGGCAGCAAAAGTAGAGGAGTCATTTCAGATGGGGCAAGAACAAGGTGAATTTGTATGCTTGTCAAAACGTAGTCCTACCCACATTAGAGCTGATCATCATACCAAGCACACTCGCTGTTTAAAGTCATACACCACGGTAAACTAAAACTAAGATAAAGGTAAATGTTACAAAGGTGGCAAAATGAATATAGGCTATTATTAGCCATGACATTACTAGGCTATGAATCGTTCGTTCATTTAAAAAAAAAAAAAAATGGGGGGGGGGGGGGGGGGTTACAAGTTTAGCAGTGGTAACTGGGGGTTATTAGCTGGTTAGTTTAGCAGTGGTAACTGGGGGGTTATTAGCTGGGTAGTTAGTTTAGCAGTGGTAACTGGGGGTTATTAGCTGGGTAGTTAGTTTAGCAGTGGTAACTGGGGGGTTATTAGCTGGTTAGTTTAGCAGTGGTAACTGGGGGTTATTAGCTGGGTAGTTAGTTTAGCAGTGGTAACTGGGGGGTTATTAGCTGGTTAGTTTAGCAGTGGTAACTGGGAGGTTATTAGCTGGGTAGTTAGTTTAGCAGTGGTAACTGGGAGGTTATTAGCTGGGTAGTTAGTTTAGCAGTGGTAACTGGGGGGTTATTTGCTGGTTAGTTTAGCAGTGGTAACTGGGAGGTTATTAGCTGGGTAGTTAGTTTAGCAGTGGTAACTGGGGGGTTATTAGCTGGGTAGTTAGTTTAGCAGTGGTAACTGGGAGGTTATTAGCTGGGTAGTTAGTTTAGCAGTGGTAACTGGGAGGTTATTAGCTGGGTAGTTAGTTTAGCAGTGGTAACTGGGGGGTTATTAGCTGGTTAGTTTAGCAGTGGTAACTGGGGGGTTATTAGCTGGGTAGTTAGTTTAGCAGTGGTAACTGGGAGGTTATTAGCTGGGTAGTTAGTTTAGCAGGGGTAACTGGGAGGTTATTAGCTGGGTAGTTAGTTTAGCAGTGGTAACTGGGAGGTTATTAGCTGGGTAGTTAGTTTAGCAGGGGTAACTGGGAGGTTATTAGCTGGGTAGTTAGTTTAGCAGTGGTAATTGGGGGGTTATTGGTGTTTGTGTGGCAACTCTGCTGACAGTCAGCTCACTGCAACAACCTCCCCATGTAAAACAGCAGGTCATTTTTCATTTGCCTTTGAAATGGTCAGGACAAACAAAGACACACAGACACACACACAAGAAACCATATCCTTTCCAAGGAGGAGGTTCATTTATTCTCCAAGACATGCAAGCTATCTCTCTCTCTCTCTCTCTCTCTCTCTCTCTCTCTCTCTCTCTCTCTCTCTCTCCTGGACACACACACACATTCTCACATACACACTGAGCTTTTGTCCCACTGGTTTTATAATGAAAAGTCCCAGCCAGTGGCTTTGGCAAAAGTTACCATGCCAACATGGGGAGGGCACACAGGTGCCATGGTTACGAGAGAGTGGGAGGGAGAGAGACGGGACAGAGAGAGAGAGGGAGGCAGAGAGAGGGAGGCAGAGAGAGGAGGAGTGTAAAGGGCAGAGAGAGAAAGTACACTAGCCTGCACTGGTGCACAGAGCTCACTCTCAGCTGATCATAAGAGCACGGAACTCACTCTCAGCTGATCATAGAAGCACGGAACTCACTCATAGGAGCGCGGAACACACGCTCAGCTGACCATAGGAGCAGAGAAGGCAGCAGGTGAGTAGTAGAATGCCAACAAAAAAAACGAACGGCTCAGGAAAATAATGATCAGCACATTACTGTTAAGCCTCAAGAGGTCCTAGGTTCCAGCGAAGGTAGTTAGGTAGGTAGATAGATAGATAGATATTGATCCTTTCAGCAATTCATCTTCAGCTCATCATACAGATAGACAGACAACAGATAAGGAATACACTCTCAGCTGACTGGACTATAGGTAAAACAGATTATTCATCTGACTAAGACTGGTAAAACAGATTATTCATCTGACTAAGACTGGTAAAAGAGATTATTCATCTGACAATGACTGGTAAAACAGATTATTCTCACCAATCTGGTGTATGTGGTCTGTACAAATGAACTTTGTGTGTATGTACATAGCTTGCACCAAATAATGTTCCACCTTTAGATAGCTGTGCATGTATGTGCAGTGTGCATAAGTCCATGTGTGTGTGTGTATGTTTGTCTTTCTGTCTGTGTATCAATTTATATTTGTAAACATAAACTTTGCATTTGTATGTGTCTACACATGCAGGTGCAAACAAACATTCCAGCTACATTACATATACATAAACACACACACAAATGACAAACATTAACTTAAACACACACACCCTTGCCTCTGAAATGTTACGGTATGTAAATGAAAAAGGCCACTTGTTTTAACACACACACTCAACAATAAAAGGGTAACGGGAAACACATGTGTACAATATAGTATGTGTGTGTTGTGTCTGTTTGTGGTGTGTTCATGTTTATGATGATGATTTGTGTTTGTGCCTGATTTGCTCTGAGTATGTGAAAGTACAGAGTAAGGAGGAGGAGTGAGTGAGAGAGGAGGAGAGAGAGAGAGAGAGGAGGAGGAGAGAGAGCAAGGAGGAGGAGAGAGAGAGGAGAAAGAGAGAGAGAGGAGTGAGAGAGAGCAAGGAGGAGGAGTGGGGGGAGAGAGAGAGGAGTGACAGAGAGAGAGGTTGGGGAGAGAGAGAGGTGGAGGAGAGAGAGGAGGAGGAGTGAGTGAGAGAGTAGGAGGAGGAGAAAGAGAGAGAGGAGGAGGAGAGAGGAGGAGGAGAGAGAGAGCAAGGAGGAGGAGTGGGGGGAGAGAGAGAGGAGTGACAGAGAGAGAGGTTGGGGAGAGAGAGAGGTGGAGGAGAGAGAGGAGGAGGAGGAGAGAGGAGGAGGAGAACACAAGAAAGAGGAGAGGAGGAAAGAGTGGGTGTGTGTGTATGTGTGTGTGTATATGTGTGTGTGTATGCATGTGTGTGTATGTGTGTGTGTATGCATGTGTGTGTATGTGTGTGTGTATGCATGTGTGTGTATGTGTGTGTGTATGCATGTGTGTGTATGTGTGTGTGTATGCATGTGTGTGTATGTGTGTGTTTATGCATGTGTGTGTATGTGTGTGTGTATGCATGTGTGTGTATGTGTGTGTGTATGCATGTGTGTGTATGTGTGTGTGTATGCATGTGTGTGTATGTGTGTGTTTATGCATGTGTGTGTATGTGTGTGTGTATGCGAGTGTGTATGTGTGTGTGTATGCATGTGTGTGTATGTGTGTGTGTATGCATGTGTGTGTATGTGTGTGTGTATGCATGTGTGTGTATGTGTGTGTGTATGCATGTGTGTGTATGTGTGTGTGTATGCATGTGTGTGTATGTGTGTGTTTATGCATGTGTGTGTATGTGTGTGTGTATGCATGTGTGTGTATGTGTGTGTGTATGCATGTGTGTGTATGTGTGTGTGTATGCATGTGTGTGTATGTGTGTGTGTATGCATGTGTGTGTATGTGTGTGTGTATGCATGTGTGTGTATGTGTGTGTGTATGCATGTGTGTGTATGTGTGTGTGTATGCATGTGTGTGTGTATGCATGTGTGTGTGTATGCATGTGTGTGTATGCATGTGTGTGTATGCATGTGTGTGTTTATGTGTGTGTGTATGCATGTGTGTGTATGTGTGTGTGTATGCATGTGTGTGTGTATGCATGTGTGTGTGTATGCATGTGTGTGTATGCATGTGTGTGTATGCATGTGTGTGTTTATGTGTGTGTGTATGCATGTGTGTGTATGTGTGTGTGTATGCATGTGTGTGTATGTGTGTGTGTATGCATGTGTGTGTATGTGTGTGTTTATGCATGTGTGTGTATGTGTGTGTGTATGCATGTGTGTGTATGTGTGTGTGTATGCATGTGTGTGTATGTGTGTGTGTATGCATGTGTGTGTATGTGTGTGTTTATGCATGTGTGTGTATGTGTGTGTGTATGCATGTGTGTGTATGTGTGTGTGTATGCATGTGTGTGTATGTGTGTGTGTATGCATGTGTGTGTATGTGTGTGTTTATGCATGTGTGTGTATGTGTGTGTGTATGCATGAGTGTGTATGTGTGTGTGTATGCATGTGTGTGTATGTGTGTGTGTATGCATGTGTGTGTATGTGTGTGTGTATGCATGTGTGTGTATGTGTGTGTGTATGCATGTGTGTGTATGTGTGTGTGTATGCATGTGTGTGTATGTGTGTGTGTATGCATGTGTGTGTATGTGTGTGTGTATGCATGTGTGTGTATGTGTGTGTGTATGCATGTGTGTGTGTATGCATGTGTGTGTGTATGCATGTGTGTGTATGCATGTGTGTGTATGCATGTGTGTGTTTATGTGTGTGTGTATGCATGTGTGTGTATGTGTGTGTGTATGCATGTGTGTGTGTATGCATGTGTGTGTATGCATGTGTGTGTATGCATGTGTGTGTTTATGTGTGTGTGTATGCATGTGTGTGTATGTGTGTGTGTATGCATGTGTGTGTATGTGTGTGTTTATGCATGTGTGTGTATGTGTGTGTGTATGCATGAGTGTGTATGTGTGTGTGTATGCATGTGTGTGTATGTGTGTGTGTATGCATGTGTGTGTATGTGTGTGTGTATGCATGTGTGTGTATGTGTGTGTGTATGCATGTGTGTGTATGTGTGTGTGTATGCATGTGTGTGTATGTGTGTGTGTATGCATGTGTGTGTATGTGTGTGTGTATGCATGTGTGTGTGTATGCATGTGTGTGTGTATGCATGTGTGTGTATGCATGTGTGTGTATGCATGTGTGTGTTTATGTGTGTGTGTATGCATGTGTGTGTATGTGTGTGTGTATGCATGTGTGTGTATGTGTGTGTTTATGCATGTGTGTGTATGTGTGTGTGTATGCATGAGTGTGTATGTGTGTGTGTATGCATGTGTGTGTTTATGTGTGTGGGTGGGCGTGTGTGCATGAGTGTGAGTTGGTGTGTGTGTTTGTGAATGTGTGTGGGTGGGCGTGTGTGCATGAGTGTGAGTTGGTGTGTGTGTGTTTATGTGTGTGGGTGGGCGTGTGTGCATGAGTGTGAGTTGGTGTGTGTGTTTGTGAATGTGTGTGGGTGGGCGTGTGTGCATGAGTGTGAGTTGGTGTGTGTGTTTGTGTGTGTGTGGGTGGGCGTGTGTGCATGAGTGTGAGTTGGTGTGTGTGTTTGTGAATGTGTGTGGGTGGGCGTGTGTGCATGAGTGTGAGTTGGTGTGTGTGTTTGTGAATGTGTGTGGGTGGGCGTGTGTGCATGAGTGTGAGTTGGTGTGTGTGTTTGTGAATGTGTGTGGGTGGGCGTGTGTGCATGAGTGTGAGTTGTGTGTGTGTTTGTGAATGTGTGTGGGTGGGCGTGTGTGCATGAGTGTGAGTTGGTGTGTGTGTTTGTGAATGTGTGTGGGTGGGCGTGTGTGCATGAGTGTGAGTTGTGTGTGTGTTTGTGAATGTGTGTGGGTGGGCGTGTGTGCATGAGTGTGAGTTGGTGTGTGTGTTTGTGAATGTGTGTGGGTGGGCGTGTGTGCATGAGTGTGAGTTGGTGTGTGTGTTTGTGTGTGTGTGGGTGGGCGTGTGTGCATGAGTGTGAGTTGGTGTGTGTGTTTGTGAATGTGTGTGTGTGGGTGGGCGTGTGTGCATGAGTGTGAGTTGGTGTGTGTGTTTGTGTGTGTGTGGGTGACAGGACGGAAAAAAACGGAAAGAAAATGACAGAAATTCTTGTGATGCCAGCGGAGTGATGTTCAGAGTTGACTGCGCTGCACCCCCCAACCCACCCAAAGATGGCATCATTTCATATAGTACCCTGTACCCCAACCCACCCCTAAAAAGATGGCATCATTTCATATAGTACCCTGTACCCCAACCCACCCCTAAAAAGATGGCATCATGTCATATAGTACCGTTCAGAATTATTGGCACTTTCAGCAAAGTTGACTAAAAACAGCTATTAAAAATAATCTTTGGTGATCTCACAATGAAAACAATGAGGAAGTAAATGTATTCTGACCCACCCACTCCAACCCACCCCCAGCTCAGTCGTTATGAGTGTGCGTGTTTGTGAGTGTGTTTGTGTGTGCCGGTGTGTATATGTGTTTGTGTGTGCCGGTGTATGTGTCTGTGTGTACCGGTATGTATATGTATATGTGTTTTGACTGTATATATACAGTCTATATGTGTGTGTGTGTGTGCCAGTATGAATAGCCTGATATTGCCGTGTTAATTGGGGAAAATAAGGGCCCAGACACATTTGCCACATTCTGTTCCCAGTCTGTCCCTGTGTGTGTGTGTGTGTGTGTGAGAGAGAGAGAGAGAGATTCTTGAGGGTGGATGTGCTGTTTGTGGCTACATGTGGAAGATGATGTCAGAGGATTACTCTCTGTGTGTTTCCTTTACTCTCTCTCTCTCTCTCTCTGTGTGTGTGTGTGTGTGTGAATCAGCAGGTGTGTGTGAAACATCCACAGTAGTTTCAATTCCTGCTCTGTTCCGAGAAGAACTACTGCAGCATAAGACTCATGTCATTAGCGCCCGAGTCAGATTATATAACGTCAGTGTGTGTTAGAGACATATGTGTGTGTGTGTGTGTGTGTGTGTGTGTGTGTGTGTGTGTGTGTGAGAGAGAGAGAGGGAGAGTGGTTTTAGCAGACGCTAAACACTCTGTCCCTGGCAGTGCCAATCACAACAGAAGAAAAGAAAGTTTCCTCTCCTCCCCTCCTCTCCTCCCTCCCTTCCTCTCCTAGTCTGCACTGACGAGAAGAGAAGAGAGGAACGTTTAAAAGATAAAAGAAATGAGTAGAGAAAAGTGGAGGAGAGGAGAAGAGAGGAGCGATTAAAAGTGCAGAAAAGGGGAGATGAGGAAAGGAGGGGACAGAGGCACTTTTATTTTTCCTGTTGGTTTTTACTGGCCCTGGAACAGGCACTTTTACAGCCAGCCATGTGCCCTCAGGACCCCTCCCTCACTCTCTCCATCTCTCTCTCACTTTAAACCTCACCCTCTCTCTCTCACTCTCTCTTTACCTCCCTCACTCTCTCCATCTCTCACTTTAAACCTCACTCTCTCTCTCTCTCTCTTTACCTCCCTCACTCTCCATCTCTCTCTCACTTTAAACCTCACTCTCTCTCTCTTTACCTCCCTCACTCTCTCTCTTTCTTTACCTCCTTCACTCCCTCTCTCTCTTCCTAACCTCTCCCGCTCTCCTTCTGTTTGTCTAGTTCACTCTTTCCTCCTCCTCTTGCCCCCCCCTTCTCCCTCTTTCACTCTCTCTCCCTCTTTCACTCTCTCCCTCTCTCTCTCACCAGACAGAAAAGTCTCTCCCTTTTTGGGTGTAGAGTTGACTTTCTAACTTTGTTCAGATGATTGTTTTTATTTCTACGTTTGCACGTGTCCCCAATAATCTGATGCTTTCTCTTTCTCAGTCAGAAACACTGATCTGATTGTGGTTATGTGTGTGTGTGCGTGTGTGTTTGTGTGTGTGAAACACTAACATGTGTGTGTGTGTGTGTGTGTGTTCTTGCGCTCATACAGACACAGTGGCAAAAGCCAGGGCAACCCCACCCAGAATGTGAACTGCACCACATCGCCACGGAGATGGCTTTGCCATGGTTATGGTCTCGGTTGCTATGGGCCGTCGCCACAACGCTGGTGGGTGGGCAGATGGTGTGGGCGGAGCCTGGCGTGAACATCACGCTCCTCTTCCACAGCGTATCCCATAGCAACAGCCTGCGCAGCTGCCGCTGTGGGCAGCCGGTGGCCGACTGCGATGAGGCGCTCGCCAACCTGAAGTGCAGCTGCCAAACGCTGACCCCTGCTGGACCACGCCAGAATTACGCCTCCCAGGGGACACTGAGCGTGTGGGTGAGTGGAGTCTGAGCAGAGCACAGAGCAGAGGGCCATCTGGGAGACTGGTGGACGGTCAGCAGACGTGGAAAAGTCCGGCTTCAGAACGTAAAAGTCGTATCCATGACATGCGTCCACGATGTTCTCAAGCCAACAATGGGCGTCGCCATGACACCTCAGTGTTCAGAAATACGCTTTTCTACTTCTGGACGCATTGTGTGCAAGCTGCGCTGTGTTGATTTTAAGGTGGCGGTAGACAGTGCTTGACATATCCTTAGCCTCGTAAAAGTAAACTTACATTTTTCTGTCATACATTATCTAGAACAGTGGTTCTCAAACTATTCACAATGAGTACCACCCACAAAAACAATTGTCTCTCCAAGTACCACCATTATGACCGGCATTAAAATACAGGTGCGTATAGGCCAATTCAACTACATATTTTACATTGTACATACTGTTTTGCGTTGTCAAGTCTTTATGAAAAGACACCTTGGAGATGTGGTACTTGGAGTACCACTAGTGAGAGTTTGCGTACCACCAGTGGTACCTGTAACAGTTTGAGAACCACTCATCTAGAATATCCATAATGAGTGCAGAATTGTCAGCATTTGAAATATGAGTATTTCACACAGGTGATTTAACTAATTACCTCTCATTAGCTGGCTGAGGCTACGTTTGCACGTGGCCAACTATTTCCATAAACACACATTTCACCCTCTCTCTTTTCAAAAATAACATTGTGCACACCTGTCAGTTTTCAGAAAAGTTTTCGTTTACAGTACAGTACACTACACTACACTATATACACTAACCCGTGTGTATATGCACTTTTGGCACAGGTGCAAGTTCTGGCGAACATGCAACGAAAGTTTTGCACGTTCGCCAGAACTCTGCTCAAAATCTCTGCTTTTCCCGCAGTATTTAGAAAGAATCGTTTTCAGAGGCGAATTCTCCGTTTGCTTGTAAACGAAGGGCACAAACAAAGGGAAATGCCTCAGTTTTTCAAAATAACCATGCACGTGTAAACGAGGTCTCAGAACAGCATAGATATTAGAAAGCTAGATGCCGCATTGGGCTCCAGAACGTACGTAAATAGCGACGCCATCTTGGTGGGGGCAGCAATCACTGGAGGTCAATGGAGGAGCATGTGACTCTGACTGGACATCAGACAGGTGACTCTAAGTGTTGCCCATAGACAGTAAAAGTGCTGCCCAGCAATATGGGGGCCGCGTTTACGATGCCACCTAATAGAACTCGACAGACAATGCGGCATCTAGCTTTCTTTGTAAAGTATATTTTTTTGGCCTTTATGCCTTTAATGATAGGATAGTGGAGAGTGACAGGAAGTGAGTGGGAGAGAGAGTTGGGGTTGGGATCCGGAAAGGACCACGGGGGCGGAAATCGAACCCGGGTCGCCGGCATACGATGTAGGTGCCCCAGCCAGTTACGCCACAGCTGGGGCCGGCATCTAGCTTTCTAGTATCAGGAGATACAACCATGCCAATTACAATCAGCTGGTGGAGTGAATGGATGGAGTTAACATATGGCAGGACTTTTACTCTCGGAAGCCGGACTTTTACACCTCTGACACCTACACCTTTCAGACGACGTCTCTGGCGGTCAGACGACGTCTGAAAGTGCAGCGCAGACCTGGCCACCGGTCAGAAGAGATGACCCGGCCACACGTCTGATAATCTGGCCGTGATATCTGTATGTAATGTGTGTGTCTGTGTGATATCTGTATGTAATGTGTGTGTGTGTGTGTTGCAGGTGCGTGACCAGCGGCTGCTGTGTGATATCTGTATATAATGTGTGTGTGTGTGTGTGTGATATCTGTATGTAATGTGTGTGTATGTGTGTGATATCTGTATATAATGTGTGTGTGTGTGTGTGTGTCTGTGTGTGTGATATCTTTATGTAATGTGTGTGTGTGTGATATCTGTATGTAATGTGTGTGTGTGTGTGTGTGTGATATCTGTATATAATGTGTGTGTGTGTGTGTGTGTTGCAGGTGCGTGACCCGCGGCTGCTGTGGGACTGGCTGAGTGGTTTGGAGGTGTGGGACCTGCGTGTGTGTGTGTGTGTGCTCCCCTCCCCCTCCCCCCCCTGCTCTCCCCCTCCCCCCCCTGCTGCTGCTGGGGCTGCGCCGCCTGCACTTGCTCCCCTACGGCCACCAGGGGGAGCCCTGGCGCCAGCAGAGCCTCCTGCTGCAGCCCCACGCCCCTGCTGAGCCCCACTCCCACCACCAGGGGGAGCCACATCTGGTGCTGCTGGACGCCGCCGCACTCACCGGAGAGAGCGCGCTCAGATCGTACAGCGTCATCACCAGCGCTGCTGACACACACGCACACACACATGAGCTCACACACACACTCACACAGCACTTTCAGCAGCTCACGCTGCCACACACACACACCTCCGACACACAGCGGCCCTGCCTGATGACGTTTGTATACTAGTACACACACACACACACACACACACACACAGTACAGCGTTTTTCAACCTTTTTTGTGCCACGGCACACTTGACACTTAAAATGTCCCACGGCACACTAACATCCTGTGTGAAGAAAAAATAAACATACCATAGCCTAAAATTTCAAATAATACACAGATATGGCCTTATGGCTTCTATGCAAGACCTGCTCAATAAAACAAGCGCTCTCTGTTTCATTTGTAGGTGACTATATCTAATTTAATTGTTGTTATGAACTGGATATGTGATGATTCTGTGAATACTGGACATGGGGCCCCCGTTGTACAATGCCTGCATACCACAAATAGTGCATCATACAATCAATGGGAGCATGTGGTTATAAATTCTTTGATGCAACAGTTGCTTTTCTGGACAGTGAGTGACACCTGATGATCTCTCACGGCACACTAGTGTGCCCCGGCACAGTGGTTGAAAAACACTACTAGTACACACACACACACACCTCTGACACACAGCAGCCCTCCCTGCTCACATTTGTATACTAGTACACACACACACACACACACACAGAGAAAGAGAGGGGGGGGGGGGGGGAGACATGCAGTGTTGTACCATATTTCAGAAAGCGTTTACCCAGTAGACAGGACTCAGTGTAGCCATTTACCCAGTAGACAGGACACAGTGTAGCCATTTACCCTGTAGACAGGACACAGTGTAGCCAATTACCCTGTAGACAGGTACCCTAAACAAGGTATGCAGCATTCAGTGTAGCCATGACAACATTACCCATGTACACAGCATAACCTCCCTATAGACAGGAACCCTACCCAGTTATACAGCATTCGGTGTAGCAATGACAACATGTTCTTACAGACTAGACAGGTGTAGACCACAAGATGTAGCCATAGTAACGCTCCCTTACAGACAGGTGCAGCTGCAACACGTTATATAAACATGCATTGCCATGGGACATGCTAATGTGACACAACAATACAGCCTTAATGCTAATAGCTAATGTGACACAACAATACAGCCTTAATGCTAATAGCTAATGTGACACAACAATACAGCCTTAATGCTAATAGCTAATGTGACACAACAATACAGCCATAATGCTAATAGCTAATGTGACAACAATATAGCCTTAATGCTAATAGTTAATGTGGACCAAAAATACAGCCATAATGCTAATAGCTTATGCGTATTTGGACCAACAATACAGACATTATGCCAAGCAGGGCTCTCAAGTTTTGAAGTTTGCAAGGAGTGAGACATATAGCAACTTTTTTTTTGTAACAGTAACGCAAATAGTTACTTTCCCTGGTAACGAGTTACTCTTATCATAGAGTAATTCAGTTACTAACTCAGTTTCTTTTTGGAACAAGTAGTGAGTAACTATAACTAATTACTTTAGTAACGTTACCAACACTGTTATTATGCCTATATTGTTATACATGCACTTTCACTTAAATGTTTTGTGACATGCGCATCAGAGGACTGCTTTACTAATGTAAGATATAATTAGTTTCATTGCTTTTGCATGGTTGCATGATGCTTGCATAAGAAAATAAATACTTCTCAAAACAGCAAGAACTAGATGTACCGCAGAGCGGTACAAAATATGACCGCCGCCCAGTCCAGCACATTTTTTCCACAAAAATAAATCACACTGAAAGGCCTATATGATTCTAACTGTCTCACTAAATTGCATTATCCACACTCAATTCTCACTGATATCTGCTAGACAACAAGTACCAAAACATGATTAGTTCATAGATTTCACATGTAAAATTAATTTTATACAACCCCACCTCCATCTTGCCTGTTCATAATTCTGAGAAATTCTTGAATTGTGTGCATGTACATGTTTATGTTATGCGTGTGTGTGTGTGTGTGCGTGCTTGTGTGTGTGCCTGCGTATGTGCCTGTGCATGCAAGCGTACATATGTCTACTGTGTGAGTATGTGTCATTGAGTATGATTACTGTGAATGTATGTGTGTGTGTGTGTGTGTGTATCTGTTTGTGCACATGTGTGCACATGAAATGGGTTAACATGACCCCTGGAGGCAAACATACGGAAAAAAATGGTCATCCTAGGCCCTATAATTCTCAAGATATTCACAGAGAACTGTGTCTGCCCTACCCTTCTTTCGGGGGGTCCAGTCCAGCGGGGGGGCTACAGATCAAAACAAAAAATTACGGTTCCATGCTATCCATGTGGGGATACATGCCCACCAAGTTTTGTGTACCCCGGTCTTTCAGTGTCCCGGGAATCCTTGTTGGTGTACGTCACTAAATGTACACATAAATTATTTTATTGTAAGGCCCCCCATGAACGAAAGTACACAAAACTTGGCATGCATTCGGAGGGTGTCATAATGATCCTACACTTTTAATTTCGTGCAGTTTTGACCTTGTCAGCCAGAGATATTGTGATGAAAACACCTAATTTTTTGCTTTTTCATTTTTAACTAGGTGGCGCTATACATAAAATAAGTGGTAATGGGATGGGTTGACATGCCCCCTTAAGACCAACATACATAAAAAAGGTGGACCTCCTAGGCCCTACGGTTCTCGAGATATTCACAGAAAACTGTCTCCGGCCACCTACAGGCCAGTTGGTGTATAGTAACATAAATTAATTTATTGTGTGGCCCCCCATGAACAGAATTCCACGAAACTTGGCGTGCATACAGAGGGTGTCATAATGATCCTACACTTCCAATTTTGTACAGTTTTGACTTTGTTAGGTCACAGATACCTTCAATTACAACACCTCATTTTTACTTTTTTGTGTTTAACTAGGTGGCGCTATACATGAAATGAGTGGTTATGGAATGGGTTGACATGGCTCCTTGAGATCAACATACAAAAAAAAATGGTCCTCCTAAACCCTACGGTTTTCGAGATATTCACAGAAAACTGTGTCTGCCCTACCCTCCTTTCGGGGGGTCCAGTCCAGCGGGGGGGCTACAGATCAAAACGAAAAACGATGGTTCCATGCTATCCATGTGGGGTTACATGCCCACCAAGTTTCGTGTACCCCGGTCTTTCAGTGTCCCGGGAATCATTGACAGAAATTTGGGCATGCGCGGCGGTCATAATTATATGGGTGCTATTGTTTTGGGATGTTTCCCTCATGCAAGCATCATACATTGGTAGGAAATGGAGAAAAAAAATACATGTTTAGTTTGAATGCCTGAATGTAAGGATTCAGGAAACACAATACCAGCTTTTTTGGCGAGCAGATAGGCGTAAATCACTGATCTGTTGATCTTTAAAAGATAGAAAGAAGGCTACAATAGCTTTTGGCCACGTTATATTCACATTTGACTATACAATACTCAGTGCTATACAGTGTATTACAGTCTCTGCTCTGTTTCTATGGAAGTTCCAAAAATCAACATTGTTCTATTAAGTGTCGTTAAACAATTAAATAGCATTCAACAGGTTGAAGCGGCGCTTTGATACCAACGTTATCGATTAGTTTCAGTTTCTCTCACGCAGACGCCTGCATTGAATGAACGCTCATACCACCACTTTATTGTATGGCTCCATGTTTAATGACATCGATAGCAGAAACGTTTGTTTTCTTTTTTTGTCGGTCTGCGGTATCTTGATCAACTGCGCAGCAAATTATCAGACGAAGCACCGGGCCTAATTTCACTCCACGACTCCGCGGACCAGCAGTCTCCACGTTGCGGACCCACATCAAAACAAAACTATTTCCTGATTGGTTGAGAAATCCTATTTTCTGATTGGCCGATAGGTTAGTAACTGAACAGCAGCTCTCTGAGCTGAATGAGCGCACAGACAGCAACGTTGTGTGACATGTTTGTAAAATATAGCCCTTAGAAATTTCTGTGCAGGCAAGTTAATAATTTTTCGGTGTGAGAAATGCCATGTGTGGTGTGTGAGCGTGTGAAGTCATTGAAATGCGTGTGTCTCACGCTCAATGCGTGAGACTTGAGAGGTCTGATGCCAAGTGTCAATACTACTATTGCCTAAAGCACAGCCACAATGCTACCGTAGCCAAAAGCACAGCCACAATGCTACCGTAGCCAAAAGCACAGCGAATATCTAACCCTGGAGGTCCAATGGCAGCTGTGTTTCCAGGCAGTGCTAGGTCCACAGCACACTAGACGTGGGTTTCCAGGCAGTGCCAGGTCCACAGCACACTAGACGTGGGTTTCCAGGCAGTGCTAGGTCCACAGCACACTAGACGTGGGTTTCCAGGCAGTGCTAGGTCCACAGCACACTGGAGCTGGCTGATGTTGCCTCTGAGGACTTTGAGTTGTGGTGTGTAGATGGAGACTCACGTGTGTTATGTGTATATAAGAAGAACACTGATGTGTATATGATGTGGAGAGTTGAGAAGTCATGTGTAGTCCCAATCCTCACTGTGTAGAAGATAGTGCTGTCATTGGGGATCAGCTTGCTAAATACTGCTCTGGATCAGCTGTCACTGTGGATCAGCTTGCTAAATACTGCTCTGTATCAGCTGGTATTGGGGATCAGCTTGCTAAATTCTACTCTGGATCAGCTGTCATTGGGGATCAGCTTGCTAAATACTGCTCTGGATAAACTGTCATTGGGGATCAGCTTGCTAAATACTGCTCTGGATCAGCTGCCATTGGGGATCAGCTGTTAAGATGAAGTCAGCTGATCACCCCAGTTAAGATAATGTCAGCTGATCACCCTTGATAAGACGATGTCAACAGTAGGATCGTCAATGTTATCTGCCTGTTAGGATGATGTCAGCTGTAGGCCACCCCTGATCTTGAGTAGGATTCATAAAGATTATAATCTGTAAAAGTGTTTTTTGTACAATCGGAGATGAAAATCACGTCCAGGGACATGTTACCAGCGACAGCGTTCCAGCAGCAGGCCTCTGTTTTTAGATGACATTATATGTGCTTACATAATGACATTATATGTGCTTACATAATGACATTACATGTGCTTACATAATGACATTACATGTGCTTACATAATGACATTACATGTGCTTACATAATGACATTATATGTGCTTACATAATTGCAAAAGGGTTCCCCAATGTTTTCTCAGTTAGCCTTTTAAAATGATATCAGATTAGTGAACAGAATGTGCCTTTGGAACATTGGATGAATGGTTGCTGATATGCTGATATTACAGTTTTTCTCAATTAACACACAATTACTGGTACTTGAGACACAATGACCACAACATGTACTGTAACTCATGCACTCTGAACCAATTCTGCTAAACTACAAGCACAATTCCTGCTTTACACTCATTACAGTTCTAAAGCACACTTTTTTCACAACTACACACAATTCTCTGCATTTGGCACAATTTTCATGAAGAAGATCTCTTGTTTTTACAAGGAACACACTGCCATTCAAATTCTAAAGTTAATTGTCCTACTATGCACACTGACTCATCACATGGGCAAACACCTGTAACACAGTTTTACAATTAGCAATCAGAGCTTTAGCATAATGCCTGTGATGTGGATGAGGTGCTGTGGCCAGACCGAAACAGAAGAGAGGATGCAGCATTTTTTTTTTACTCTAACCGTATACAGTAAATTCTTCTGTTGTTTTGTATGTAGACCACTGTGTGTGCAACTTTGTGTTTTTTGGGATGTACACTGTGTACATTGTTTTTGTGGGGGAAAATAAAATATATTTGTTACCGTGTATGTGTTTTCCGAGTATAAAAACAATATTCTGAAATATTCTACATTCTATTCTGTCTGTAGTAAGTATAACACTGAACAAAATAAGGCCTAAGACATTATGATGAATGGAGAAGAAGTTTTTTCCATTCATCATAGTGTTTTACATTGAGCATGTCAGTGTTCAACTGGTTCTTATAAATGTCTATTCATATGATGGTTTGTGTGTGTCATTTGAAAACAAAATACCATTTTGTTTTGAATGTAAAGTTTCATTTTGCAGGATAATTGAGGGGTTTTGCCCATTGTGTGTGTGATTTTGATTTGTGTGCAGAGTTCTGGGAGTATGAGGCATACTTTCAGAAAATGTGTGTAAACAATCGAGAAAAACTGTAATGATGGACATTTCCAAGTGACTCCAAACCTTTGAACGGTAGTGTACATCATAATTAAAAATGCAAATGTTCAACACACGCAATTTATGGATAGTCTAAAATGTTCTCTCACAGTTTTTTACAAGAACTGTTCTTTTTGTGGGTGGAGAGTTTTGCATATGCTGTCATCAGAGCAAATATCTGCAGAACAAACCACAGAACAATGATCAGATGAACACCCAAACACAAAGCTCGTCACCACGGAAACACTGAAGGGCTTTCCCCAGAAGCAGAAAAGAGTCATCACAAAACCACAGAGTAATGGCGCCCCCTTTGGGTGTCCAGCATATCACCAGAGCAATGGTGCCCCCTTGTGTCCAGCATGTCACCAGAGCAATGGCGCCCCCTACTGTCCAGCATGTCACCAGAGCAATGGCGCCCCCTTTGGGTGTCCAGCATATCACCAGAGCAATGGTGCCCCCTTGTGTCCAGCATGTCACCAGAGCAATGGCGCCCCCTACTGTCCAGCATGTCACCAGAGCAATGGTGCCCCCTTGTGTCCAGCATGTCACCAGAGCAATGGCGCCCCCTAGTGTCCAGCATGTCACCAGAGCAATGGCGCCCCCTAGTGTCCAGCATGTCACCAGAGCAATGGCGCCCCCTAGTGTCCAGCATGTCACCAGAGACAGTTAGACACCCACATAACCTTCAAACAGCCAGCCGACATCCATCAGTTAAATGGAAACATTCTCACATATTGCATCATCAAAAACCTAAAAGAAACAGGAATATATATATATAGATATATGTATATACAAATTCGGTTGTTAAGTCTGACTTCACAGGCCCAACAGCTTTTTGGTCATAAAATGTTTACTAGCGCAGCCGCCAGTTTTTGCAACTTATAAACCTTGACACCTTCACCTCTGTTTTATTGAGAGTAAAACAAAACCGGCTTAACAGAGCAATTAGTAAAGCTGTGCAGCCAGATGAGAAACAGAGCAATTAGTATAGCTGTGCAGCCAGATGAGAAACAGAGCAATTAGTATAGCTGTGCAGCCAGATGAGAAACTCAAGAGTTACGTGCAGGGTTCTGCGAAAAATAGGATTTTATTAACAAGTGAGTAGTAGGCTGCTCTGAATAGCGAAAAAAAATCGTTTATTTAAGTGTTTATGGAGAAAACTGAGCGGCTTTGAAAGCCGCTGGACCCGGAAAAAGATTTATTAGTCAATTATTGCATCATCACTTAACTCATTGAGTGCCAAAAACGTAATATTACGTTGTTAGCTTTTTTTTTTAATTACGAAACTAGACACTCTAATACACCTTATATGTGATTTTGGGAACTCTGTGATGAATGGAAATGAAATATATGACGATCGTGAAACTCATGAAAACGCACAATCTGGACATTTTATCTGGACATTTTATCATTTTATCATTTTGGCCGCTTTGAGTCGAATCAGTGACGCATGCACGTCAGGTCAAAACCAGGCCATTTTCGTGGGTCTATCACTAGGTGGCAGTCTCGCCAGGTCTCGCTGATCACTTCCCGGAATGTTTACACAAGTAAGTAACAGGCAACACTTCATATTTTATGAAAGACGATTTTGATGAAAACTAGCCACTGTTTAGCTTGGGATTTCTCAGGAACAGAGGCGTGTAGAAATACACGGTTTGCACCCACCGAGAGCTTAAAGTCTCACCTTTTAATCGAGCTATTCTACGTGTTCATAGCTATAACACAGAATATGCTGTGGCTGTACAAAAATCATCAACAATGGTCTAGATTGCTGGCACTCTAGGACAAAGCTCCCGAAAACAGCTTGGCATTCAATGAGTTAATAACCGAATATAGATATCATTCACAGGGGCGTACAATATCCTAGGCCCCTGCATAGGCAGTCCTGATGGGCCCCCATGTTCCCAGGTAAAGTAAAATATATTCCAGACTTTTCAAGGGCCCTCTCTCCCCTTGGGCCTCTATAATCAGTAGTGGTTTTACCCCCTTGGGCCTCTATAATCAGTAGTGGTTTTACCCCCAGTCCTCTGTCCCCTTGGGCCCCTATAATCAGTAGGGGTTTTAACCCCAGTCCGACACCCCTGATCATTCATTCCATCATACAAAAGACTATTGCTCTCTGACAAACTCTGCAAAACTGAACAATTGCCCTTAAAACAGTTGTACCTGTGCTCACATAATCTTCAGATAATTCACAAAGCAGTCAAAATGAAAACTAGCCGTCTTTAGACACCTGTAACGCTTTTTCAGCAATTTTGAATATTAGCCCCTGAGTGGTCTCTGCTTTTTCCTACTTGACAGAACTTTATTTTAGAGCTACGTACCGGGTGAAGCATAAACTATTAGACAATATAGGCGCAGACGCACCAGGTGAAACATAAACGATTAGACAATATAGGCACAGACACACCAGGTGAAGCATAATATAGGCGCACTATGCACCAGGTGAAGCATAATATAGGCGCACTATGCACCAGGTGAAACATAATATAGGCGCACTATGCACCAGGTGAAGCATAATATAGGCGCACTATGCACCAGGTGAAACATAATATAGGCGCAGACGCACCAGGTGAAACATAAAACAATTAGACAATAGGTGCAGATGCCACTTCTACCTACGTCAGTCATTACACTACATCAAAAATGAGAAACAGGTCAGGATTGCTCATATGAGACATTTGCATTGTTTGCAATAGAGTAAACCTACACTGTTCAGCAACCTGTTTACAGTCTGGCCTATAGGTGTGTTCCATCATTTGAAACAAGTGTGATCAATTTTGAGTCGTTGTGTTGTAGGCCTAAGTATGGCATGTGTGCTTTCTTTGTGGTTACCATTATATTGTCACAGCCTTGCCAGGTTCCCCAGAAGCCACACACAGTCACTTACCTCTGACTCAACAAATCCCTCAGCCACGCCCATCAATCAGTCCCTCACAGCTCATGTCTTCCCCTGAGTACTGAATTCCCTACACCTGTGTTGCTCTGGACTCTAGCCCTATATTTACCCCACTTCCCCAGTACTCCGTGTCTGGTCTCATCAGAGAATGACACAAGAACTCTCTGCTCCCGTCTTCCCACGTTTGTGCCAGTTTTTGCCAGAATCTCCAGTTAAGTTGGATCATTTGTTTGGACTACCTTATTATTTGAACTCTTTAGCTAATCTTCTGTGCTTTGGACCTTTTGCCGGATTTCTGTTAACTTTGTGTCTCCTGTTTTTTTGCTAAGCCTTGGGCCTGCAACGTTGTGATCATTAAATCTGAAAACCTGGATCTGAATTCTCTGTCTGAGTGTGTCCTAAAAAGTGCATCGCCATGCAAAATGTGTTTTATTGCATGGGAATGTGTTTAGAGTTTTGCAAAAAAAAAGAGTCTGATCTGCAAAATTGTGTTTTATAGCCTATGTGAAAACTTTGAATGTATGCAACATACAATTTGAATATTGAATCATAAAATTAAGCAAAGCCTCGAGAGGCCGAATGTTACACTGATTTAATTTTATATTATAGCCTGTAGACTGTGATGGTTACACTGATTTAATTTTATATTATAGCCTGTACAGACTGTGATGGTATTTTATATTATAGCCTGTACAGACTGTGATGGTATTTTATATTATAGCCTGTAGACTGTGATGGTATTTTATATTATAGCCTGTATATTATAGCCTGTAGACTGTGATGGTATTTTATATTATAGCCTGTACAGACTGTGATGGTATTTTATATTATAGCCTGTACAGACTGTGATGGTATTTTATATTATAGCCTGTAGACTGTGATGGTATTTTATATTATAGTCTGTACAGACTGTGATGGTATTTTATATTATAGCCTGTAGACTGTGATGGTATTTTATATTATAGCCTGTAGACTGTGATGGTATTTTATATTATAGCCTGTACAGACTGTGATGGTATTTTATATTATAGCCTGTATATTATAGCCTGTACAGACTGTGATGGTATTTTATATTATAGCCTGTAGACTGTGATGGTATTTTATATTATAGCCTGTAGACTGTGATGGTTACACTGATTTAATTTTATATTATAGCCTGTACAGACTGTGATGGTATTTTATATTATAGCCTGTAGACTGTGATGGTTAAAATAGAAATGTAAAGGGGTTGATTTAGTTTAATCAAACGTGACTGTAGCCTTGTTGCAGAAACACTCCACCACTGAATCAGGCCGTCTGGGACCTCTATTGAATGTTACCTTTACAGACAGTTGAACTCTTCAGCTGATTGTATGTTGTGTGCCCTCTAGCGTCCTGTGGTGTAAACCTTCTGACCCACTACACTGTAGATTAGGCTATATCAGTGTTTTTCAACCACTGTGCTGGGGCACACCAGTGTGAGGAGAGATCATCAGGTGTGCCGCAGAAAATTACCCAAATGTTACTCACTGGTCCAGAAAAGCAACTGTTGCATCAAAGAATTTATAACCACATGGTCTCATTGATTGTATGATTGCACTATTTGTGGTATGCAGGCATTGTACAACGGGGGCCCCATATCCAGTATTCACAGAATCATCACATATCCAGTTCATAACAACAATTAAATTAGATATAGTCACCTACAAATGAAACAGAGGGCGCTTGTTTTATTGAGCAGGTCTTGCATAGAAGCCATAATAAGGCCATATCTGTGTATTATTTGAAATTTTAGGCTATGGTATGTTTATTTTTTCTTCACACAGGATGTTAGTGTGCCGTGGGACATTTTAAGTGTCAAGTGTGCCGTGGCACAAAAAAGGTTAAAAAACACTGCTGTAGGCTACACTTTGGAACCATAGACAGTAAAAGATAGCCTAGTTTGGAACGAGTGCTCCATCTCAAGGAAATGCAACGTCACATGATATGCAGGAATGACGTAAAGAAAACGAACTGCCTCCGTGAGAAGTCAGACCGACTGATCAAGTGAAGCTTCCAATCAGGGTTCCCACACCTTGGTGAACATCAAATTCAAGGACCTTTCAAGGACTTTCCAGGACCAATTTCATCAAATTCAAGGACCACACGTGGCGGCATTTACCTACTGTTACTGCTGAATAGGTTATCATATTTTAATAATGCAAATTCAATAAAAGACTAAACAGCATAGAAGTTGTTGGGTCAGAAGCAATGCAAGAAAGTGGACTGAATGTATAGCCTACATTGATATTGATCATATTCATAGCCTACATTCATATCCACAGTACATGGCTATGCCATACTACATTACATATAAGATGTACATTAGCCTACGGTTTCATGGAATTTTATGGAAAAAAGTGCAGCATTGAGATGTTCAGAATTATATCAATGTCATCTTTGATTAAGCTAGTTTTTGACTTCTGTTTTAAAGTGGCACGGTTGCCAGAAAGCTGCTCAGAGATATATTTAAACCATTCTCAGGCTTTTGTTACCTTTGTTAAAGACACAATTTCAGTGCATTTATTTTACACCCAGTAACTATGCATGTGACAAACTTTCCTAGTGTCCTTAACAAGTAAAACTGACAAAGAATTGGCATAAACTCTGTTGGTTTATTCAACAACCCAACCCATACTCTACCATATTGTAATGATCTGAGCCTAGCTGTTATCACTGTACTCCCATAATGCTGTGCGTGTGTGTGTGTGTGTGTAATGTTGATGTAATGGCGTTTACCTTGTCGTATGTGTTAGCTGGTATAGTCTTTCTTTATGTTGTACCTCATGTGTTTACCCCGTGTATTGTATGTGACTACCCTGTTTGTGTATCGTGCTTGTTTAATTGACTTCCCTTGTGTTGCTTGTTTAACGACGGTCGTGTGTTTTGGTGCATAACCAATAAAACCTGTCTGAGACAACTTCGCAGTTTGTTACAATATCTTGGTATTGCACATAACATTCTACTATATAAAACAGAAGCAACAAATACTAAACCATTTGGGTCCTTTGATAACCAATCTGCATAACATTCCTTGGCAAGCCAAACATCTTGGAATTTACATTTTCCGGGCATGACATTACGCGACGACTTGCAACTCTCCTCTGACTCAACGTGAATGTAGCCTATTGGACGCACGTAGGCCTAAACCGTAGCCTACCAACGAACGAAGAAGAGCGAACGTACTTTTGCAAATGACAAGTCTGCGGGGCCTTGAATTTAT
>NW_027468718.1:2695271-2762771 GCF_046254945.1 Alosa pseudoharengus | reverse complement strand
AAACTAATGCAGGTTGCGTTGTGTAGTGCGTAGAGTCTTGAAGCAAAGAAATGAGTTTCACTGTATGGCAGCAATTAAACATTTGACCACCCAGGGGCAATATGTGACACCATAGTCAGTTACCTGCGAGTTTCCGTTTCGATTTCAAAAGTAGCCTAATCATGAAGAGGTCACGGTGAAGTGTGGCGTGCGACCATTTTGATTTAAAAAAAATAACGACTTAGTTCACTGCAAACACTGCGATGTGTGGCCACGACAAAAATACGAAATAAATAATGCATTTTAATATGAAAATATTAATGATTAATCGATTGTCAATCGTTAATTCTCCCGACAATCGACTAAGAAAATGTAATCGAATGCCCATCCCTAGTCACCAACGTGAGAAGATGAGGACAAGTGTGGATGTTGCTAGGTTACCTTGAACTAGGCATGTGGAATGCCTTTACATCCACACATGACAACAGTAAACAGGTAAATCAATAAACATTCAGTGTTTCCTCTTCCCCTTCTAGCGATGACGACAACCAATCAGACACTCTTCTCAGCGTTACCAGGGCAACGTCACTGCCGGTGTCTGTCTTCATGAAGGAGGACATCTATAAGATGTACACGCTATCAGTGCGGGCCAAGATATACAACCACACTGGTTGCGTGCCAGGATATACAACCAACCCTGCCCAAACCACATTCGAACCATACACCAGTAAGAAACACACACACACACACATACACATACACACACACACATACACACAGTCAGACGCACATATTAATTGCCATAAACACACACACACACACACACAGTCAAACACACACATTATAAGTGCCATAAACACACACACACACACACACAGTCAAACACACACATTATAAGTGCCATAAACATCAACAACTTTATCCAGCGTTGCTTACAGCTCCTTTAGTAGTGTTTAGTTTGTCTGTCTGCATGAACACACAGACACTGAGCTGTTCTCTCTCCCTGTGTTAGCTGTTCTCTCTCCCTGTGTTAGCTGTTCTCTCTCCCTGTGTTAGCTGTTCTCTCTCCCTGTGTTAGCAGTGCTAGGTCCTCCTGTAGTGAGCTGTTCTCTCTCCCTGTGTTAGCTGTGCTAGGTCCTCCTGTAGTGAGCTGTTCTCTCTCCCTGCTGAAGCTGTTCTCTCTCCCTGTGTTAGCTGTTCTCTCTCCCTGTGTTAGCAGTGCTAGGTCCTCCTGTAGTGAGCTGTTCTCTCTCCCTGTGTTAGCTGTTCTCTCTCCCTGTGTTAGCAGTGCTAGGTCCTCCTGTAGTGACAACAGTGTAGTGACAACAGCTGTTCTCTCTCCCTGTGTTAGATGTTCTCTCTCCCTGTGTTAGCAGTGCTAGGTCCTCCTGTAGTGAGCTGTTCTCTCTCCCTGCTGAAGCTGTTTTCTCTCCCTGTGTTAGCTGTTCTCTCTCCCTGTGTTAGCAGTGCTAGGTCCTCCTGTAGTGAGCTGTTCTCTCTCCCTGCTGAAGCTGTTCTCTCTCCCTGTGTTAGCTGTTCTCTCTCCCTGTGTTAGCAGTGCTAGGTCTTCCTGTAGTGAGCTGTTCTCTCTCCCTGCTGAAGCTGTTCTCTCTCCCTGTGTTAGCTGTTCTCTCTCCCTGTGTTAGCAGTGCTAGGTCCTCCTGTAGTGAGCTGTTCTCTCTCCCTGTGTTAGCTGTTCTCTCTCCCTGTGTTAGCAGTGCTAGGTCCTCCTGTAGTGACAACAGTGTAGTGACAACAGCTGTTCTCTCTCCCTGTGTTAGATGTTCTCTCTCCCTGCTGAAGCTGTTCTCTCTCCCTGTGTTAGCGGTGTTGGGTCCTCCTGTGGTGAGCTGTTCTCTCTCCCTGTGTTAGATGTTCTCTTTCCCTGCTGAAGCTGTTCTCTCTCCCTGTGTTAGCGGTGTTGGGTCCTCCTGTGGTGCATGTGGAAGGATGTGGGGACTGTCTCCTGGTCAACAGCGCTCTACCCTGCGGCGACGGTATCAAACCTGCTGAAATAAGAACCTTCAGCAAATCAGTGACATACAACATCCAATGGAAGAAAGCCGACGAGGACATGGTATGAATACACACACACACACATATAGACACACACACAAACTCACACACACACACACACACACACACACACACACACACACACACACACACACACACACACACACACACACACACAAACACACACACACACACACACACACACTCACACACACACACACACACACACACAGACACACAGACACACAAACACACACACACACACACACACACACTCACAAACACACCATCATACAGTGGAGGAAAGCCAACGGATACACAGTATGAACACACACACACACACACACACACCAACATTATCATGAGGAAGGTCAAAAACGGCATATCTGTGTGTGTGTGTGTGCACGCGCGTGTGTGTGTGTGTGTGTGTGTGTGTGTGTGTGTGTGTGTGTGTGTAGGTGAGATCCCTGCCCTCTAAGCACAATCAGACTAAGATAAGTAACCTGAATCCTGGAGAGCGTTACTGCCTGAAGGTGGCGCTCCAATCCACCAACAATCCAAACACACTCCCCTCTGATTGGCAGTGTGCTTGGACAAGCCCTGCCCCACGACCTGCAGGTAAGCAAGCTGCCACTTACCTCACACACACACACACACACACTTACTCTCACACACACACACACACACACACACACTTACACACACACACACACACACACACACTTACTCACACACACACACACACACACACTTACACACACACACACACACACACACACTTACACACACAAACACACACACACACACTTACTCACACACACACACACACATTTACACAAGCACACCCAGCGTATTGACATGTTCTCTAAATGGACGTTACATCCTAATTGGCCTTGTTCATACGGTGGCCATTTTAAACCAAACCGAGACTAAAGGCTACACCATACATGGGCAACATACGGCCCGCGGGCCACATCCGGCCCGTGGGCTTTCCCTGACCGGCCCGCGTAAGGTCCGTGAAAGAACAATAGTCAAGAGCCTATATAGAGATAATGCATGCAAATCAATATCGTTGTTTTTATTTTGAAAGCGACTGCTATTTGTACGCCCATACATTTGTGCGTGGATGCATACGACGTAAACACCCTCACTGATGTGCTGGTGAATATAATTTATGCTTCTGCGTCGACACAATGCAGTTGCCTTTACGTCGGCGTAAACCTTTCAAAGTTTTGTGTCTCTTATGTCTGCATCTAGACTTTCACTCTACAATATACGGAAAATCAGGACTTACTTAACTCAAGATGCCACCCAACTTCTGGTTCAGGCAATAGTCATCTCACGACTCGACTACTGCAACGCCCTCCTGACAGGTCTCCCAGCCTGCGCAGTGAAACCACTTCAGATGATCCAGAACGCGGCGGCGCGCCTGGTCTACAACCAACCCAAGAGGGCACATGTTACCCCGCTACTCATCCAGCTACATTGGCTACCTATGGCGGCCCGCATCAAATTCAAGGCTCTAACGCTTGCCTACAAAGTAGTCTCCGGTTCTGCTCCCACCTACTTGAATGCCTTCATACAGACATACGCTACCTCCAGACCGCTGCGCTCCTCAGACGAACGACGTCTAGCTCTACCTCCGGTACGCTCAGGCCAATCAAAACTTTTCTCATCTGTTGTTCCTCGCTGGTGGAACACACTGCCAGTTCCTACAAGGGCAGGGACATCCCTCTCCATTTTCAAAAAACTCCTGAAGACCCAGCTCTTTAGAGAACATCTCCTCTCATAGCAACACTTACAACAAGTCTTGCTGATCCTAGCACTCACCAGCCGTCTTAAACTGACACGTAACTGTTAAAAACAGCACTCACTGATGCACTTATTCTTACTGTACTCTAATGTTTTTTTAAATTGTCCTAATATTGTTGAGAATTGCTCTAAACTTAAACTGTTTACCATGTTGTTAGTCGCTTTGGCTAAAAATGCGTCAGCCAAATGTAATGTAATGTAATGTAATGTAATGCATCGCTCACCACCGCAAAGGTTGTTAGAACGAACTCCTACTGCTCCTTGTTGGCGATATTAAGTGTTCATTTCAAAACATTACTGGCAGATAGACAGTTTACAATCGGATAACCCCGTAATTGTAACCAAAATATGTCTGTGAGTTTATATGCAAAGCTTATGTTAGCGAACTAGTATGATGCTACTACCCACAGGTTACTTGAAGCAGCCGGCTCAACACACAGAGCGAGTTGACCAATCACAGTTATGTGCATGAAGTTAAAGCAAAAACATTATTACATTTTTAAAATAGTTTTCTTTGTGCATGTTGATTAACTAATGACAGCCTACTATTGTCTGCTCCACATTTTCGTAGTCTAATTCTGCATAGAGTTAATTTAATGATGGTAATGATTTAATGATGAAATATTGCTGAGTGTTGATGAAATGCTGGCACAGGCCTATCGGTTGTACTGACTCCTTCACATTTTCATGACCTAGCCTAATTATATAGATATTGTAGTACTTTTTTATATCAGTCTTTGAAAACTGAAAAAAAAAGTCAATGTCAAAAAATCATTTTCGAGAATGAGGATTAAATACTGGACATATATTAAATAGCCTATTGCTGTTTCTCCTTTGTCTCCCTCACATTTTCATCTGTGCTTACGACTAGTAAACAAAACCATATGATTTACTTAATGTTATACAAGAACAGAATAGAATTGAACAGAATTGAGTTCAGACTTGAGTTCGGTATTTTGGGTCCGGCCCTCCTCAACAGTCCCAGTTTGTCATGTGGCCCCTTGGGGAAATTAGTTGCCCACCCCTGGGCTACACAAACCACAGGATTTTTGTGTTCCATGCATTCACCAGTAGGTGGCGAAAGCACAAATTATATAGGGCCTGTGTGTGTCGGAGTGTTGTTTATGGTGTGTGTGTGTGTGTGTGTGTGTGTTGTGCAGGACTGTATCTTCTGTTCTGGTCGGCGGGGACTGTGTGTGTCGGGGTGCTGCTCATGATGCTGTCCGCCGGTCTCTACTACAGTGGCGCCATCTGCAGGCCAAAGCTCAAACTGCCCCAAAACCTGGTGAGATAGCGTCCTCTCCTCTCTTATTCTCCTCTCCTCTACCCTCCCCTCCTCCTCTCCTCCTCTCCCCCTCTCCTCCTCTCCCCTCCTCCTCTCCTCCTCTCCTCCTCTCCTCCTCTCCTCCTCTCCTCCTCTCCCCTCCTCCTCTCCTCCTCTCCTCCTCTCCTATCCTCTTCATTCCTCTACCCTCTTCTCTTCCCTCTCTCTTGTCCAAAATTATTCATACCCTTTTTACAGGTATCATTGCATCGTTTTTTCATTAATTTTGCTGTGGTCTCTAGTATTAATGTATGTCCTGTGAGCTGGGTTCGGTGAAAAAAAATGCTTTGGTCCTCCTGTTTAGATGCTGGTCCTGCTTTTTAAATGCTGTTCTAGTTTGGTGGGGGAGGTGTGTGTGTGTGGGGGGGACGACAGGATTTTGCCTCTTACTCATGAATATTCATGACATGCTAATGAACTCACCTCTGATTGGCTAACAGCACTGTGACGCTCCCTCCAGTGCGTCAACTTGATTCTACCTGCCTCCGCTCCATATTCAACTTTACAGTGCTAAAACCCGAGTCGAAACTGTTGCACAAAATGTCTTTGGAGATACAACCTTATGATTCGAGGAGGAAGAAGAACCAGAACTCATTTGTCGATGAACGTTGGTTTAATAGAATGGTAATATTTGCATGTCACCTCCTAAAAGAGGTAAACGTTTGTGGCGTTCGTCATCATGCTTTCAAAGTATAAACAGTTGGAAACGTTTTTAAAATAAAGACTATTACACTATCAACAACAATCTTCCTGGTAGATATCACTTCACAACACAGGTTAAGCGCCGCTAAATGCAGTTCAGCTACTGACCAAGCCTGCTAATCATATGCTAGTTACGGCTACTGACCTAGCCTGTTAATCATATGCTAGTTACGGCTACTGACCTAGCCTGCTAATCATATGCTAGTTACGGCTACTGACCTAGCCTGCTAATAATATGCTAGTTACGGCTTGAATTCCAGGATACCATCATTCAAAGACCATTTGGTCATAGCCCACCAAATATATAGCTCTAAATGTTCTAAACAAACACCCCTACCCACCTATAGTTTGCTAGGTGCACGTGCGGAAATTGCGCCAGTATGCCCACAGAAGCAGAGACTGTGCGCTGCTAAGGAGTAATGAGAACTACGGCATGGCTTTGGTTGATACTCCTCCGGTAATGAGAACTACGGCATGGCTTTGGTTGAGACTCCTCTGGTAATGAGAACTACGGCATGGCTTTGGTTGATACAAGGTGGTTGGCAAAGGTTACTCATATTGTTTACATTCACGTATGACTGCTCTGGTGGATAGACCCTTTCAACAATAAAAACAAAAGCAATGCTTGAACGTTCTATTTGGTTCCCAATCTACTTCCTCTGCATTAAGATAACATAATGTTAAAACGGAAGCCTTGTGGGGCCAACTATGATGCTGATAATGGAACTCTCTTGAAAGGGTCTATAACCCTCCACCCAGGATTAGAACCAGTCTGCTTTAACATAATATACTCCCTTCAAAATGCACTAAACATTTATAAAGCCAACTAGCCCCTGTGAGACAGAGGATATGAAAGGAAAGATAAAGCATCTTTAGCTTAAAAGGGAATGTTAATGTTTTCTTTAACCCTTAGAACCCGATTGACACAGTGCGTCAAAAAACACACCCTTTCTTCTCTGTTACATTGCTCCGGAACTGTTCATTGCAGCCAGATGAAACCTTTATTGCATGACAGAGCAGAAGTGGGGCTTTCCAACGAGACTACACACTTGTCTGTACGATCAAGTATGAAAATTAAAAAAAATCATGAAATTAAATCAAATTGCATCATATTTACAGTCTATACTTCTCTGCGTTCACCTGCACACCCATTACTCTCGTTTGAATTACTCGCGAACCCGTGATCGCATCGATATGGCAAGCATATCAGATGAAAGAGGGGGCACAGAGCTATCATTTGATACCAAGTACATCCTTCTGGGTTATAAAACAGACGAAGTGACAGCAAAATAATAACTTCATATAGCTGGACTTACCCAACGTTTTTGTCTGTTCTTGTGGCAAAGCATGTTTATAATCCAACGCTATCATGTGTTTCTCTATGGCAAAGCATGTTCATATTCCGGTTTTGAGATCCTAGTTAATTCCTGCATGGCATCTAATTCAAGGCTCACATTGCATCCCAATTTGTTCAACAAATAAACACCTTTTTTGCCTTTACTTTGTTCATGGCAATGCAGTAAAAAGTTGAGAATTATTATGACTGCATACACATAGGCACGCAGGCTAACACGCAACCTCGGGTCAAGTCAGGTCAGATCAGTTCGTGCCACAGATATGGAGCGCAGAAAGGTCATTTTTCATCACTAAATAAAAAATGGCATTTATTTCCGTAAATCACACACCACATATTTCTGTAAATTGCTCAGCCCCAGAGTATCGCTCCAACATGGCAATTATATTGCCCGTTTCAGGACAGTCTGCCCTACACACACATGAAATGCATGTAGAGCTTGCTGTAGTGAGATACATGTCGAAATATAAGAATTTTTATAATACACTTTTTATATTTTAATTCTTTAAAAATCAAAATAAAATCAATGCTAGTATTAATACATGAAATGATCTGGCAGATCTGGATAGCCTAGACTCTCATGAAAAAAACAATATATAATATGTGTGTGTGTGGCACTTACAATGACCAGAATAAATCCTTATGAATAAAGGTAGTGAAAATGCCCTAAAAACAGCTTAGGGTTGTAAGGGTTAAACATGCATGTGGGTTTGTTGAGAGGCAAGGTGAGGCTGTGTAAAGGTGCACATAGCTCTACTATAAACTAATTCCATCCCATTTAAATAGTACAACATGGAAAATCATTGTGTGGTGGTCAGTGTTGATATTGTGGTGGGCCGCCACAAAATAAGTCAATGTATGGGAAACACTGGACTTTGCATTGCGCTCTGCGCTACCTTGCGCTGGGTGCACGATAGGGGCCTGTGTGTGTGTGTGTTGTTACCCAAGAGGTGTTTCTGTGGTAGACTGAATCTGATACTACAGTGTGTGGGGTGTTTGTGGTAGATCTAATCTTTGTCTATGTGTGTGTGTGTGTGTGTGTGTGTGTGTGTGAGTGAGTGAGTGAGTGAGAGAGAGAGATTTTCCATAGTCCATGTCAATTGTTGTTTTTGTTTAATTGTTTTCTCTTGATATAATTACTGCTTTGGAAACATTTGTAAAACGTATTCATGCCAAAAAAGCAGTGAGAGAGAGATGTGAGAGAGAGATGTGAGTTGTGATAAGAATTTGGAACTTTATAGTTTCCCTTCCTTTCCTTCTCCCTACCATTCCCTCTTCCTTTCCCTCTTTCTCTCCCTCCCCCTCTCTCTTTCCCTACTCCTCTCTCTCCCTCCCCCTCTCTCTTTCCCTACTCCTCTCTCTTCCTCCCCCTCTCTCTTTCCCCCTCTCTCTTTCCCTTTCCCTCTCCCTCTCTTTCCCTCTCTTCCTCTCTCTCCCTCTCCCTCTCTTTCCCTCTCTTCCTCTCTCTCCCTCTCTCCCTCACCCTCTCTCTTTCCCTCTCTTCCTCCCCCTCTCTCTTTCCCTTTCCCTCTCTCCCTCACCCTCTCTTTCCCTCTCTCCCTCACCCTCTCTCATTCCCTCTCTCCCTCACCCTCTCTCCCTCCCCCTCTCTTTCCCTCTCTCCCTCCCCCTCTCTTTCCCTCTCTCCCTCCCCCTCTCTCTGTGGAGGTTGTTATGGGGATGGTGGCTGGTGGAATTAAGGTTACATTTGCCCATGACAACCTGGTTAAGAACATTTGGGAGTTGGGGGTTGAACCAGCAAAACAATAACTTCATAATATACTTGTCTTTACTGAGTTGTTGACATATTCAAGGTGTTACTGTTGTTGTTGTGACCAGTAGTTGGTGGTTGTTGTGTGTGTGTGTGTGTGTGTGTGTGGGGGGGGGGGGGGGGGGGGGGGTCAGGTGTTTTTAATACATGATGTAGAAGGTGTTTTATTTGTGTCAGGTGCATCATGAATCCATGGTTTGAGGAATAATCCAATAAATCTGTGCTGAACCTCTCTTTCTCTCTCTCTTTCTCTCTCTCCCTCCCTCTTTCTCTCTCCCTCCCTCTTTCTTTCTCTCTCTCTTTCTCTCTCCCTCCCTTTCTTTCTCTCTCTCTCCCTCCCTCCCTCCTTCCCTCTTTCTCTCTCTCTCTCTCTCTCTCTCTCTCTCTCTCTCTCTCTCTCTCTCTCTCTCTCTCCCTCCCTCTCTATCCCCCCAGGTTCTCCTGGTGACTGGGTTCTTCCTCTCTCCGGAGACGGTAGATTTTGATGCCGTGTGTGTGAGCTCTGATTGTGTGCTACTCGCACAGAGAGGACGCACTCCCGCGAGGAAACACCCGCTCAGCGACGGAGCCCACAGCGAAGACGAGGAGGACGAGCAGGAGGAGGATGAAGACGGCACAGAGAACTGCGGCTACATGGACCGAGCCGCGCCACCGTCCGCCTCCTCCCAGGATGCACTGGGGCCAGATGCTACCGCTGAACAGTACTATGGGAGTTGTAGTCCCACTGGCAACGTGGAGCAGCTGCAGGGTCAACCGGGGGTCGAAGGTCACGCCGCCACGCCCCTACCAAGGCAGGACAACACGCAGCCGAATACTGGGGAGAGCGATGGACAGAGGGAGGAGTGGATGGAGAGAGAGAGAAAGAGGGATGGAGAGAGGGAGGAGTGGATGGAGAGAGAGAGAAAGAGGGATGGAGAGAGGGAGGACAGGAGTGAGGCAGAGAAGAAGGGAGATGGAGAGAGAGAGCAAAGGGATGGAGAGAGAGAGCAAAGGGATGGAGAGAGAGAGCAAAGGGATGGAGAGAGAGGGGAAGCAGACGCACACAGGGATGTGAACCTGGATGTGGGTTCTGGGGATGTGAACCTGGGTTCTGGAGATGTGAACCTGGGTTCTGGGGATGTGAACCTGGGTTCTGGGGATGTGAACCTGGGTTCTGGTTCTGGAGATGTGAACCTGGGTTCTGGGGATGTGAACCTGGGTTCTGGGGATGTGAACCTGGGTTCTGGAGATGTGAACCTGGGTTCTGGAGATGTGAACCTGGGTTCTGGAGATGTGAACCTGGGTTCTGTCCGCCTGGGAGGCCTGAAAGAAACGGAGCAAGAGAAGGAGGAGGAGGAGGACGAGGACCAGCCTCTGCTGAACTTACAAAACACACACACGGACACACACACATGGACAGATACACACACACAAGGTCGGACAGAAACTCACCCATGGACAGAACTGAGAGAGCACACACACACTCCCACACAAACGGACCCAAGCCACACACTCCCTCTTGCCGAGGCCTCACACACAGATGCACCCCTGCTGGACCAGGTGATGCTCAGTAGGCCACTTGGGTCGGGCTCCCACACACACACACACTCAGACACATCACACCCACACACACACTCACACACACACACACACCCACACACACACCCACACACACACTCACACTCGCACAGTGCTACAGCGCCCGTACGGGCACAGCTGACAGGAACAGGCTCTGATTGGTCGAATGGACACTCGGACAGAGGCAGCCCAGACACTGGTTACCTGGCAACGCACAAAGGCTCTGTCTATTCACACGCAGCCACAGATGAGGACGAGGAGGAGGAGGAAGAGGAGGACTATTCAGGGTACATGACCCGACAGTGAAGTGTGTGTGTGTGTGTGTGTGTGTGTGTGAGGAGGAGGAGGAGGAAGATGAGGAAGAGGAGGACTATTCAGGGTACATGACCCGACAGTGAAGTGTGTGTGTGTGTGTGTGGACGAGGAGGAGGACTACTCAGGGTACATGACCCGACAGTGATGGGTGTGTGTGTGTGTGTGAGAGAGAGAAAAATAAATATCTCATTTCGATTTTTCTGACATGATTTCTGACATTATGATTTTTGAATGTCAATGAATTGATTCAAGTTCACAAGGAGCAAGAAGAGGACTAACCCAGGGTACATGATCCAACAGTGACGTGTGTGTGTGTGTGCGTGTGTGTGTGCGTGTGTGTGTGTGTGTGTGTGTGTGTGTGCGTGTGTGTGTGTGTGTGTGTGTGTGTGTGTGTGTGTGTGTGTGTGTGTGTGTGTGTGTGTGTGTGTGCGTGCGTGCGTGCGTGTGTGTGTGTGCGCGTGTGTGCGTGTGTTGCCAGTCATTCTGATACATGTATTTGAAATACTAAATTGTATTATGTGATGTTGTTTGCTGGACCTTGTGGAATGGTTCTAGGATGGGCTTCCTCTATTTGCATTTTGAAAAACCCAGAAAATGCTTCTCCGTAATGGTATCATGCTGTGCCGCAGTTGCATGCATCTGGGCGAGATAAGGGCCTGCTGAGGCTGCTGAGGCCTGCTGAGGGCTGCTGAGGCCTGCTGAGGGCTGCTTTCTCACGTGAGCTCATGATATGCTATGCCTGGGCTGACCAGCAGCAAGGTCGCCAGGCTCAAAGCAGAATATCATCAGATAGACCAGTGTTTCTCAAACTTTTTTTCTGGGGACCCACTTTTTAAAAATGACAGACTATCGCGACCCAACTCGTGACTGTGGTAGTTAACAAACTAGATCAGTGGTTCTCAAACTTTTTCTTTCATTCCCCACTTTGATCAAGGGGGCATTCTCGAGCCCCACCTGTCCCTCATCGCTCTAAGAAAGTGGTAGGTCAAGCTTAAAATTGTCAAAGTTCTAAATATATCCTCTTCAACAGAGTTAAAATCAGCTGGTGCTGCAGATATAATAATAAATAAATACATAACACACATATTTCTGTTTTCCAGCAACATATTAGGAAGCATAGGCCATTTTACAGCATTGTACAATATATTCAATGAAATACCAACATGCTGCATTAAATGGATCCATAATCCAGTCATACTGAGCACTGCTGGTTGGGAAATATTTTTGAAATAAACTTTGCAGGGATGTGATGTAGGCCTACTGTTTAATACATGGGATCACAAGAGTGGCTCCCAATCAGACGTTTCAGCGATTTCGCTCAGAAATCTCAAAGGCATAATACTGTCGCGATCGAGGCGCCTGTCCCATACTTAAGTTTTTTTGGTGAATGCAGTAATCTTATTTGCTAGGTGAGGTAGGTGCTTGTCTTTGCCTTGTAACTGGACATTTAACTCAAATGTATCGCTAAGATATATCAAATATATCGCTAAGATGTGGCCTGCTGAGGTGCTGAGGCCTGCTTTCTCACGTGAGCTCATGATATGCTATGCCTGGGCTGACCAGCAGCAGGCTATGGTGTGATGGTATTACAGTTGATTAGCCATAGGGCTGCTCAAAGCAGAATATCATCAGATGGACACAGTAGGCTGTGGTGTGATGGTATTACAGTTGATTAGCCATAGGGCTGCTCAAAAGCAGAATATCATCAGATGGATACAGTAGGCTATGGTGTGATGGTATTACAGTTGATTAGCCAAAGGGCTGCTCAAAGCAGAATATCATCAGATGGACACAGTAGGCTATGGTGGTATTACCGTTGATTAGCCATAGGGCTGCTCAAAGCAGAATATCATCAGATGGATACAGTAGGCTAGGTGGTATTACCGTTGATTAGCCATAGGGCTGCTCAAAGCAGAATATCATCAGATGGACACAGTAGGCTATGGTGTGATGGTATTACAGTTGATTAGCCATAGGGCTGCTCAAAGGTAACCTGACTCTCGCCAGATGAATTTCGTTCCGCCTAGCTCCACTCATCCATCTGGGATCGATCCATTGGAGTGGTGCTTCAGAAGGCTGGGCCTTATTAAAATATCCTTGCATAAGATTGGATAAGCCACTTGTCCATCATCTATTGACGTGCTACTTCAACCACTCACATCAAAGCCAACCTGTGACGCTGAGAACAGTCTCACAGTCGCTTCTACGCTACGTCACATCTATGAAACTCCCGCCCTGCGTCCTGATTGGCTCTACCATACAATCTCGTGCTGAAATTACTCTCATCGGAACCGATCCCAGATGGATGTGAGTGGAGCTAGGCGGAACGAAATTCATCTGGCGAGAGTCAGGTTAGCTGAAAGGTATTCTGCACTGCAGTTGGTTTGCTGCAGCCTTACTGACCGTATAGAACGGGACAGTGTGACTCCACTCAGCTGTGTAGTCTATGGCAGGGGTAGCCTAGGCAACCTCCGGTCCGAGGGCCACACGCGGCCCTTTAGTTCCTCTCTAGTGGCTCCCTGGCTTTCTCTAAAAATGGAAGTTATAAAATATTTATAACAATTTCATATAGGCCTAGTCATTAAGCTTCAAGCGGTTCAACACATTAACAGTTAGTGAAAATATTATAGTACAATACAGTACAGAGTATGGACGTACTGACGCTGTTTGGCTCCACATACCTGTGCGAAAAGACTTTCTCTGCATTGACATATATTAAAAACAGATCGCGTCTAAATGTGGAGGATGATCTCCATGTGGCCTAGCCTGGCGAGGGGCGCGTCTAGATTTCTAGGCTACATGTGGCCGTCTCCACAATTAAACCAAGAATGGACTTGCTGTGTTCCGCGCATAGGGCGCATCCATCTCATAATATGAGAAACATAGTTGCTGAAACATAGTTGCCAAAATGTAAATTTGCGCAGCAACAATGTACATGTTTACAACAGTTTGTGGATATTACACTGACTGAGATATTCTTCTGTTAAAATGGAAATTAAAGTAATGTTTAAGTTAAGTTTGCACGACAGCAATAATGTGCACTCATGTTACATGGATATTATTTTTTGACTAAGGTATTCTGCTTTTATCATATAGCAAATTTCTATATGTAAAATCATAACAGGCTGCTCTGTTCTTTTGTGTTGTCGTTAAGCCCGTGTTTGGATAAGCCGTATGGCCAGTGCGCACATTTTATTTTATTTTTTGAGTCACATCCAGGGATAGTGGGGGTCGCTAGTCTCTGGCACGGTTATTTTGGGGGTCGCGGGTTGAAAAGTTTGGGAACCCCTGGGCTAGCTAGCGAACACACTTCTGACGACGACACGACCCGCGTCCGCTTTTAGGAGATGAACAGAAACGCCACAAGGCAAAAGAGGGCTAGTTTCGCTTCGGTGTCTTGTGTAAGCATCACGTTATTATGAGTCATGGCGATACTCATATCAGTGAAAAGCCCCAAGTATCCTCGAATGCACTTTTCAAGGAGGGGACTTTTCCACTGGGCGGCGCTCGTGCCTAAATAACGCGTTCGAGCCTGATAAACCGGCCAGAGTCTGGAACTCGCCTACCTGGTCAGCTGCAGTCTTATCTTGTAAGGGTTCTGTCAGGTCACTATGAAACTGTAAAACTTATATTCAGTAAGTTAACCTAAGTTATCTCATTCGGACCTAAACTGTTCGGGACACTTCCACCACTCTGATCTGAAGCAGAAGTCAGTAAGCCTTGCAACTAAGTCACGTGATTTCCCGTTTGCAAGGACTGGAAAGGCAGCAAACATCCAGAGAGAACGCGCCTTCAATGGAAAGTCGATAACAGTTTTCTAACGGTACTCTGGTAGTTTACTCATTACAACGAAGGAATCTGCATGTAATACAACACCTGTTTCTTCAGTGTCAGTGTTAATTCCGATCAACTACAAATGCAGATAACATTTTCTCTCCACAAAAAAAGTCCCGAAGGACAGTTGTGAGTATTTACAGCAAGTTAGCCAAGGTAAACAGTCAAGTGGTAAGCCATATGATGGCAATGCTGTTGTCTCGTTCCTACGGATTATGCTCTCATGCTCTCGTTTATGCATGCCAATTATTTAAATTATTTAAACAATGCTAGGCTTCCTGTAGAATGAATCAGTGTATTTAACGTAAACGAAGTGACCGCCGCTAAGTTAGCTGGCTAATGCTAGCTAGCTGCTGTCAGATAGATGCCAATGCAGGACAAGGATCTTGTAGCGATTCGCAACTTCGCTGAACGGTAGCGGGGAGTCAGGTTGTAACACACGCTTGGTGACTTCAGATGTACCGGTGTCTTTCGGTCCAGCGTGCTGTCCAGAGCGCCCGGTCCTTGCAGACAGTAAGACCATCTCCGGGCGAGGCTACACGCATGTTATGATTGTATTGATGTGCACGTTGTTCGTGGTCTTCCAGGTGGCCCCAGGTGAGTTTATGCATCACGCAGTCAGAAAAAAAATAAAATAATTAACTTCAAGGCATCGCATCGTTCTAATCTGTTTCTCACCTGTTTTCTCCCTTTCTCCCCATCCCCGCCCACTTCTCTCCTGTAGTTTATGGTTACCATGGTAGCCTCGCCCCGCCGGTCAACCTGGTGGTTTCCTTCCGCCGTCTGCGTTACGTAGTGCACTGGGAGGCGGCGCCGGGCTCGCCGACAGGTGTCCACTACAGCGTGGAGACGTACGCGCTCAGGTAGGCCACACAGCCGCACGCCACGCTACTGAGCTGATGTAAGTTGCTGTGTGCGTGACATGCACTGGTGTCAAAGCTGATAGCTCATCAGCAGGCCGTGTGTGTGTGTGCTGTTTGTTTAAGCGCGCGTCTGCACATTGGAGTAGACTAGAGCAGTGGTTCTTAAACTTTTTGTCTGGCGACCCTCCAAAAAAACCAAGTCTCACGACCCCCTTCTCTCTAACTGGTGGAATTTGGTTTAGAAATGTTGTGAGATGGGCATTGGAAGCAGAGGCAGAAAATGTCTTCTCTCATAGGCTATGTCAACATGAAAGGCATTATGTCAATGGCTGCCTTTGACTAAAAACCTTTACAAAAATGTCTTTAATCCAAACTGCAAATCATTTCGCGACCCCTCCCAATATTTATGGCGACCCCCCTCGGGGTCCCGACCCCCAGTTTGAGAACCACTGGACTAGAGCTGTGATGACTACATACTAGACACTACTGGAGTAGACTAGAGCTGTGATAACTACATACTAGACACCACTGGAGTAGAGCTGTGATAACTACATACTAGACACCACTGGACTAGAGCTGTGATAACTACATACTAGACACCACTGGAGTAGACTAGAGCTGTGATAACTACATACTAGACACCACTGGAGTAGAGCTGTGATAACTACATACTAGACACCACTGGACTAGAGCTGTGATAACTACATACTAGACACCACTGGACTAGAGCTGTGATAACTACATACTAGACACCACTGGAGTAGACTAGAGCTGTGATAACTACATACTAGACACCACTGGAGTAGAGCTGTGATAACTACATACTAGACACCACTGGAGTAGACTAGAGCTGTGATAACTACATACTAGACACCACTGGAGTAGACTAGAGCTGTGATGACTACATACTAGACACCACTGGAGTAGACTAGAGCTGTGATAACTACATACTAGACACCACTGGAGTAGAGCTGTGATAACTACATACTAGACACCACTGGACTAGAGCTGTGATAACTACATACTAGACACCACTGGAGTAGACTAGAGCTGTGATAACTACATACTAGACACCACTGGAGTAGAGCTGTGATAACTACATACTAGACACCACTGGAGTAGACTAGAGCTGTGATAACTACATACTAGACACCACTGGAGTAGACTAGAGCTGTGATAACTACATACTAGACACCACTGGAGTAGAGCTGTGATAACTACATACTAGACACCACTGGACTAGAGCTGTGATAACTACATACTAGACACCACTGGACTAGAGCTGTGATAACTACATACTAGACACCACTGGAGTAGACTAGAGCTGTGATAACTACATACTAGACACCACTGGAGTAGAGCTGTGATAACTACATACTAGACACCACTGGAGTAGACTAGAGCTGTGATAACTACATACTAGACACCACTGGAGTAGACTACAGCTGTGATGACTACATACTAGACACCACTGGAGTAGACTAGAGCTGTGATAACTACATACTAGACACCACTGGAGTAGAGCTGTGATAACTACATACTAGACACCACTGGACTAGAGCTGTGATAACTACATACTAGACACCACTGGACTAGAGCTGTGATAACTACATACTAGACACCACTGGAGTAGACTAGAGCTGTGATAACTACATACTAGACACCACTGGAGTAGAGCTGTGATAACTACATACTAGACACCACTGGAGTAGACTAGAGCTGTGATAACTACATACTAGACACCACTGGACTAGAGCTGTGATAACTACATACTAGACACCACTGGACTAGAGCTGTGATAACTACATACTAGACACCACTGGACTAGAGCTGTGATAACTACATACTAGACACCACTGGAGTAGACTAGAGCTGTGATAACTACATACTAGACACCACTGGAGTAGAGCTGTGATAACTACATACTAGACACCACTGGACTAGAGCTGTGATAACTACATACTAGACACCACTGGACTAGAGCTGTGATAACTACATACTAGACACCACTGGACTAGAGCTGTGATAACTACATACTAGACACCACTGGAGTAGACTAGAGCTGTGATAACTACATACTAGACACCACTGGAGTAGACTAGAGCTGTGATAACTACATACTAGACACCACTGGAGTAGACTAGAGCTGTGATGACTACATACTAGACACTACTGGAGTAGACTAGAGCTGTGATAACTACATACTAGACACCACTGGAGTAGACTAGAGCTGTGATAACTACATACTAGACACCACTGGAGTAGACTAGAGCTGTGATAACTACATACTAGACACCACTGGAGTAGACTAGAGCTGTGATAACTACATACTAGACACCACTGGAGTAGACTAGAGCTGTGATAACTACATACTAGACACCACTGGAGTAGACTAGAGCTGTGATGACTACATACTAGACACTACTGGAGTAGACTAGAGCTGTGATAACTACATACCAGACACCACTGGAGTCTAGTGGAGTCGCTGGAGCAATGTTTGTTCTGACTGAAAATGACACCGTCACATGCCAAAATGACACCGTCACATGCCAAAGTGTTGCTAGACAATGTGGGACAAACATGTTTTCATCTTTTCTAAAATTTTTATGAAAAATGGCATGTCCAAAATTATTCATATCCTTTTTAAATAATCAATGGAAACATCTTTATTTGCATCCACAACTCTCAAAATGGTTCTTATAATTCCTACCAAGCCTCTCCATGTCTCCACAATGATTCTAGACCGCATCTTTTTAACAGCAATCCGGGTTTTCATTATTTGCTATCACTCTGGCCTTGTGCTCACTTTTTTTTTCACATAATCCGGATTGCTGCTAAAAAGCTGCAGCCTGCAATCATTGTGGAGACATGGAGAGGCTTGGTAGGTATTATAAGAACCATTTTGAGAGCTTTGATGGCACATAAAGATGTTTCCGTTGATTATTTTAAAAGGGTGTGAATAATTGTGGACACGCCATTTTTCATAAAAAAAATTAAAAAAGATAAAAACTCTTATTTTCTTGATTCAGGTGTATGCATAATTTTGTTCTTAACTGTATATATGTATGTATGATGTTTGGCTTTGTATCATGTGTGTCATCATTTCATGGATTCAGACATGATCCAATAAATGGGTTGTGAACCTCTCTCTCTCACTTTCTCTTTCTTTCTCTCCCTCTCTCTGTCTCTCTCCCTCTCTCTCTCTCTCTCTCTCCCCCTCTCCCTCTCTCTCCCTCTCTCTCCCTCCCCTCCCCTCTCTCTCCCTCTCTCTCTCTCTCTCTCTCTCTCTCCCTCAGTGTCGGCCGGTGGGCGAGGGTTCCGGGGTGTGAAAGTGTGTTCTCTCTGGAGTGTGACGTGACGGAATCGTTCTCCAGCATCGACGACACCTACTTCACACGCGTGGCGGCTCACCTGGGTCACCTGGCCTCCGAGCCCGCCCCATGCCCATCAGGATTCAAGCCCAGGAATGACAGTAAGTGATGTCGTCACACGACGACCTGTCAGGATTCATGCCTGTGAATGACGGTAAGTGATGTTGCCACACGACGACCTGTCAGGATTCATGCCCAAGGATTCATGCCCGTGAATGACAGTAAGTACAGTTAGCGCTTCGGACTTGGAACCGCAAGGTTGCCGAACCCCGACCAGAAGGCACGGCTGAAGTGCCCTTGAGCAAGGCACCTAACCCCTCACTGCTCCCCGAGCGCCGCCGTTGTAGCAGGCAGCTCACTGCGCCGGGATTAGTGTGTGCTTCACCTCACTGTGTGTTCACTGTGTGCTGAGTGTGTTTCACTAATTCACGGATGTGGCCTACTGTGTGTGTTACACACAGTAGGCCACAGCTGCCCCAAACCCAAGCAGGGCCTCTGCAATGACAAGAGAAGAAATTAGACACACACACACACACTACCCAGCATACTGGTGAGAACACACAAACACACACACAACGCTAACCAGTAGGCCACGGCTGCCCCGCTATTAAATAGAAAAGGCCAAATGAATACCCCAGCTCCTGGCTCAATCTGTGCATTAACTGTGATAGCCTCTTTCTTACACACAGACACATACTATATAGTGTGTGTGTGAAGGTGGTCATTTCAACCATGTCCTGTGTCTGTTTGTCCCTCTGTGAATGCCGTAGCTAAAGCAGGACCTCCACTGATGTCACTCTCCCCATGCAACCAATCACTGTGCATCAACCTGAAGCCCCCTGCTGATTGGCTGACTGAACTCTACAAGTCCTACAAGTACAAGCTCAACATATCCACACAGGGTGGAAGTAAGGTGTGTGTGTATGTGTGTGTGTGTGTGTTTTCCTATTATGAACATGTCAGTCCATTGTATTTCATGTTCTGAATCTTTCCCTTGAGTTAAGACTGTGTGTGTGTGTGTGTGTGTGTGTGTGTGTGTGTGTGTGTGTGTGCGTGTGTGTGTGTGTGTGTTTGCAGCACCTGGCCCTTGTGGATACAGATCTACGTGAGTACGTTTTGAAGGACGCGGTTCCCGGTCAAGACTACTGTGTATCTGTGGGCATCACACACACACACACAGAGAGCACGCCACAGTGTGTCACTGCTCCCACACCCTTCAACACAGGTATGGTGTGTGTGTGTGTGTGTGTGTTAGGGCTGTAACGATACACCAATCTCACGATTCGGTTTGTATCACGGTTTTTGACCCACGGTTCGAAACAAACCTCGATTAAACTTTTTTTTTTTCCTTGGGGGGGAGGATTAGAATATAATATATCTCTATATGTATTATTTGATATCCTGGTATAACAAGAGAGAATACTCCATTTAGTACGGTGTCTTGTGTAATTCCGCTGGATTTTCTTGTAAAAATGGTTTTTTTTGCATATTTTGCTAGTATAGAGTCTAAGGAACAAGATTTTTTTTGTCTTCAAATTTTCACGATCCATTTTCACACTTAGATGACATCATCATTTATATAATGCATAATTAAGACTGGGACTACTATCACTTGGGGGTCAAATGTGAGAAAACACTGGTAAAGAGGGTATTCTGCCTAATTTTTGGGTGCTGATTCTGAATATCATATTTACTTAGCTGATTTTTTAGTTTTAAACCTGCTAATTAGCATTTGCGGCCTAAAACTGGCCTCCATAGGCAACATAGAACGGGTGAATAGGGTAAAAAATTTAACTCCTTGATATTCTTATGAAACTTTACTAGTTGATTAGTTATGTAGAGACAATATTTTTTTGCATTACAAGTTTTCTGAAAATATATGTTTAAGCATGTAATTTAACAATATCTCATTAATTATGCACTAATTTGCATACATTTCAATTACAGACATCTGAATATTGGATAGTTAACATTGAATGTATACGTTCAGGTTTGCCTTCAGAACTTTTTCTGGATTCAGAGCCTTAAAAGAATGGCTTGTTCAAGCACCAGTCCTAGGTTATGCCGATTTCAGTCGTCCCTTTATCTTAGAGACGGATGCATGCCATGCAGGATTGGGGGCAGTTTTGTCACAGGAGAAGGATGGGTTACAGCGACCAATAGCCTTTGCTAGCCGGGACTTGCGGCCAAGTGAGAGGAACATGTCAAATTATAGTGCCATGAAACTCAAACTCCTTGCAGTCAAGTGGGCAATCACAGAAAAAAATGTCAAGTATCTCCTGGGCAACACGTTCACCGTGTACACTGACAACAATCCCCTCCAATACTTGCAGTCAGCGAAACTGGGCGCTCTGGAACATTGCTGGGTTTCTCAGCTTGCCCTCTTTATTACAACATCAAATATTGTCCTGGGCCAGCTAATTGCAATGCCGATACCCTTTCTAGGCTTCCCACAAGCCCCACTAACACTTTGCGATTTGTGTCACACGGCCTGGACGTCCCCCTGCCGCTTGCCATAGCCAACATGCAAGCCTCAAGTGCACCTATCCAAGACTCTTGGATGACAGAATCTTGTATGGTGGACACCATCCCTGGTCGAACCAAAAGAGACCGGAAAGTCCTGCAAGGGACTGATCCCTGTATTTCCAGATACCTGTGGTTTTGGTGACAGGGACGACCACATACCCGTATTTCCAGATACCTGTGGTTTTGGTGACAGGGACGACCACATACCCGTTAAGACAAGTGGAGTGAACCAAGGGAAGTCCACAATTGATAAAGCAGTGGTCCCAGATACAGGAAGTGGATGGGACCTTGTACCGAGCGATCCAGGCTCCTCCTTCCAGGGATCCAGTGCTGCAGCTTTTACTGCCAAAGGTGTTGCGAGTCAAAGTGCTCACTAGCCTACACAACAACCACGGCCATCTGGGGGTGGACAGGACCACAGATCTGATATGACAGAGGTGCTACTGGCCCCAGATGTGGCATGAGGTGCAAAAGTGGTGTTCTGAGTGTGAGCACTGTGCTTGCTAAAGCAAGACAACCCAAGCCAGAACCTTCTTGGGAAATATGCTAGCCCCTAAGCCTTTGTAGATAATCTCCATTGACTTTACTCTCTTGGATTGGGCTAGCACAGGACAAGAGAATGTTCTGGTAGTCACAAATGTTTTCTCAAAGTTTACCCAGGCCTTTCCCACCCCTGATCAGAGAGCTTCCACCGTAGCTAAGATTCTAACTGAGAGATGGTTTTATGTGTATGGCGTGCAAAGGAGAATCCACTCTGATCAGGGGAGCAGCTTTGAGGAGGAGCTGTTGAAACACCTGTGTGACACCTATAACAAAGACTAGAACCACCACTTATCATCCAGAGGGGAATGGTCAATGTGAACGTTTCAACAGGACACTTCATGACTTGCTCAGGACCTTACCCCCTGAAAAGAAGCGTAAATGGCCCCAGTTGCTCCCTCAGCTCCTGTTCGCCTATAATACCACCGTGTACCAGTCCACACAGCACTCCCCATACGAGCTGATGTTCGGTCAGAAGCCACAGTTACCAGTCGACCACCTACTTGGATATACTGGAGGTGACCACAGGGTCAGTCCACCGACTGATTGGGTGGTGCAACATCAAGAGTACCTGACTTCTGTCTATGCTAGTGCTAGGAGACACTTAGAAGAGGCTGCGGCATATCGTAGGCATGGTGGTCCTAACACTGTAGTCCTCTTTAAAGTGGTTGTATGCACATCCCACCTCACTGAGGCCAGGTGCAGGACAAAAAAGCTTATCAAGGAAAGAAGAGTAGTTGTCCGCACACTGCCATCATAACACATAACGCAACGTTTCGACCCACCAGAGTCATCATGAAGACCCTGGTGGGTCGAAACGTTGCGTTATGTTTTTAACTCAATAAATTTAGTTCTTCTGGGAGATTGCAGTGTGCGGTCCTGACACTGTACCCATATTACCACCTGGCACTCTAGTCTTTTTCTAGTGGGCAGTGGTAGTGTAGTGGTTAAGGAGCTGGGCTAGCGTGCAGTAGCCTGAAAGTTGTCGGTCGGTTCAATTCCCGGCTTTCACTGTTATGCCCTTGAGCAAGGCACTTAACCCCAAGTTGCTCCGGGGACAATGTGATCTCTTGTAATATAGCTGACATACAGTATGTAAGTGACTTTGGTGTCTGCTAAATATATGTAAACTCTTTTGCAAGAACCATTTTCATGGTCGCCACAAAATCCAGGATACATGGGTGTCTACCAAGTATGAAATTGTGTAGTGTCTTGATGGAATTGGCACACACTATAAGATCAGGCTGTATGGGGAAAAGGGCCCCCTTAAGACGTTCCACTCATAATACTGCCGGACAGCATTCAAACCCCTTCCACCTCCCACAGTCTGTTTCACATGAGTTCTCTGCCAGTGTAGCAGAAGTAAATATTCTCCCCGTCCCCTTCAAGCCTTGGCAGTAGATAGGTATGCTACCAGGATGGTGAACTTTAAAGACAGGTGTGTATGCAGAAAGGCTGACCTGCAGCGCTGGCGCACACGTCCACCTGTGGGTGGTGATCATATACGTAGCTTCCTCTCTGGGAGAACACAGCCGGTCATTTGATATTTTTGCCGCATGGGTGTTTGTGGTTGTTGTTGTTGGAAGAACATGGCTTTATTCTTAATTCTAAGACTTCATTGCTTCTCTCGCACGCCCGGCCTGTTGGCTGTGGATAACCCGTAGCTTTTAAAGAGAGCAAATGCACATGGTTTAGTGTCTGAGCAATGTTTTCCCTTGAGTTTTTTGTTTTTTGTATTAGTTCAGGCTGTGAGAGGGCCATCCGTGGTTTGTCTGTTTGTTTGTACCTTATATTCTTTTGTTTGTTAATTTTGCCTACTGTTACTTAACTACCCATGCCTATGTCACCTGTGTTGCCTGTACTATTATTATTATTATAGATTATTTCCAAGACAAATTTCTCTTAAGGTAGACAATAGAATGACATGGCAGGTCAAGGAAAGCATCAAGAAAAGCAAAGATTAAGAAATCGTTTTTGACATAGGCAACAAGGGTGGAGGTGTTTTTACACTTTTCAGACACTCAAAGTTTGAAAACTATGGATATTGTTTTAGAACCAACAACCTTTCTACATTATCTGGGGGTTTTGTGTGCAAAAAGTGGAATTAATTGTCAAAAAATTAGAAGAAAATGTGAAAATCACTTTTCGGACTAGATATAATCGCTTATTTTAAAACATACAGAAAAAAACACTAAAGATGGATCGTGAAAATTTGAAGACAAAAAAAATCTTGATCCTTAGACTCTATATTAGCAAAATATGCAAAAAAATTAATTTTTACATGAAAATCCAGCGGGACCCTATTTTCCAAACACAGCGTACTGTACTAATTTCTGATATTTATAGCCTACTATTTCTATTACACCTCTTTAATTCAGCTGTCTGGTTGAAGCCTGGAGATATTGTAAACAAAGTAGCATAGTTGGCTAGCTTATCATAGTCTACTGATCATGCTACTGATTGGACAGTTCAGTTTCTCCATGTGTGTTTAAATTTCAAGATAATACTATACTTGTTCTCCTTGAGACAGGCCCTTTTGGGAAACATTGGTATTGAGATGATCAGTCAACTTCAATGCAAGAGTTTTAAACAAATATGTGCAGCATGCTAATGATGCTAAGCGGATTTAATAGTAATTTAGCTAGTCGTCTTCTATGCGTCCTTGCTTTCACGATTGTGAATGTTTTATTTGGAGTGTTGGCCGAGTCGCGCGTGTCCATTGAGGGAGGGAGCGCGAGAGAGAGCGGGGCAAGGAGAGGGGGTTTACTTCTATACTGTTTGGTAAAGTTGAACACATAGTCTACAATGAAAGCAACAAGAGGTATGAAATTATGATTTATTTATTTATTTTTGGACAACGTAGGCTACCGGTAAGTAAAGCGGGAGATGTGTGCTGCTTATGTGGCCGCGTAAGCTGCAAAGCGCTGCGTGAAACACTAGAAAGGGTGAATCGCATATTGTAATCGCATATAGTGTGTGTGTGTGTGTTAGAGGCGGAACGGTACACAGACGTCACGGTTCGGTTCATACCTTGGTCCTGGCATCACGGTTCGGTACAAGTTCGGAATGAAAGTTACAATGGAGTGAAAAGCAAAACAAAAATGCAGAGGCAATTTTTTTTTATTGTGCATGTCTGAGGCTGTACCACCTAGTGTCATACAGTCTCCCCCTGAGCTAGCTGCAGCAGCTTGAAGTGTGTAAAGATGTAAACAGTAAACAATAAGTACCCCACAGAAACAGTAAACAATAAGTACCCCACAGAAACAGTAAACAATAAGTATGAATGTTTGCAAAATCCCGATGCAAATGGAAAAGTGTTTTCCAAGACTCAAAAGTGCTTGTCCCAAGGAGAAGTATGAACCTTTATTTTAACTAACTACGTGAAAACATTATGAATTGCATCCGCACATCAGCAGTCTTTTAACTGTGTTAAAATTGCAAGGGTTCCCTAACAAATGTCTTAAAGTGACAGGCACCCAATTAGACCTATACAGTACCAAGACAATCTTAATCAACCCCAACCGGGCGCAGCCCCTTACTCGCAGTTTCCCCAAGTAACATTAACAAAGTAGCCCTCACAAAAACTGTTTGGAAATCGCAACCAAGTCTATATTTGCAATAGTTAAGGGAGTAGGAGGCTATATGAGTGTGTGTGTGTGTGTGTGTGTGTGTGTGTGTTACGGGGAGCAGGAGGCTATATGAGCGTGTGTGTGTGTGTGTGTGTGTGTGTGTGTGTCTGTGTTAAGGGGAGCAGGAGGCTATATGAGTGTGTGTGTGTTACGGGGAGCAAGAGGCTATATGAGCGTGTGTGTGTGTTAAGGGGAGCAGGAGGCTATATGAGCGGCCGCTCTGCTCCTGCGTGTAGTCGGCTAATAATAATTTATTTTACTGTAAGGTAAATATCTCAAAAGCCCTCAAATAAAATATCATTAAAATGTGTTTTGGGTATTTCTCACATGGACGATCTAACGTTCAGTTTCTGTGAGCAAATAGCCCTGTTGAGCAAATAGCCCTGTTGATCAAATAGCCCTGTTGAGCAAATAGCCCTGTTGAGAGAAACTAGAGGAGTGACAGGGCACAGGGCTTGTCAATGTTATGTAGCCTAGAAGCTATCTTGCGTAGCTCGGCTACGTTATGTGTAGAAATAATGTGGGAGCCTAGAAGCTATCTTGCGTAGCTCGGCTACGTTATGTGTAGAAATAATGTGGGAGCCTAGAAGCTATCTTGCGTAGCTCGGCTACGTTATGTGTAGAAATAATGTGGGAGCCTAGAAGCTATCTTGCGTAGCTCGGCTACGTTATGTGCAGAAATAATGTGGGAGCCTAGAAGCTATCTTGCGTAGCTCGGCTACGTTATGTGTAGAAATAATGTGGGAGCCTAGAAGCTATCTTGCGTAGCTCGGCTACGTTATGTGTAGAAATAATGTGGGAGCCTAGAAGCTATCTTGCGTCGCTCGGCTACGTTATGTGTAGAAATAATGTGGGAGCCTAGAAGCTATCTTGCATAGCTCGGCTACGCTATGGGCTACGCTATGTGTAGAAATAATGTGGGAGCCTAGAAGCTATCTTGCATAGCTCGGCTACGTTATGCGTAGAAATAATGTGGGAGCCTAGAAGCTATCTTGCATAGCTCGGCTACGCTGTGTAGAAATAATGTGGGAGCCTAGAAGCTATCTTGCATAGCTCGGCTACGTTATGTGTAGAAATAATGTGGTAGCTTAGAAGCTATCTTGCATAGCTCGGCTACGTTAGGCGTAGAAATAATGTGGGAGCCTAGAAGCTATCTTGCATAGCTCGGCTACGCTATGCGTAGAAATAATGTGGTAGCTTAGAAGCTATCTTGCATAGCTCGGCATAATGTGGTAGCTTAGAAGCTATCTTGCATAGCTCGGCTACGTTATGTGTAGAAATAATGTGGGAGCCTAGCTCGGCTACGTTATGCGTAGAAATAATGTGGGAGCCTAGAAGCTATCTTGCATAGCTCGGCCACGCTATGTGTAGAAATAATGTGGGAGCCTAGAAGCTATCTTGCGTAGCTCGGCTATGCTATGTGAAGAAATAATGTGGTAGCCTAGAAGCTATCTTGCATAGCTCGGCTACGCTATGCGTAGAAATAATGTGGTAGCCTAGAAGCTATCTTGCATAGCTCGACTTCGCTATGTGTAGAAATAAAATATTCCATAATATTTCAGTCAATCTTAAGTTTGCTAAAAAGGCACAAAAATTCCTGTAGATGGCAATGACACATTCTACTCTTTTGCCAAATAAATGAAACGCATGTTGAAATCATCAATGTCTTCACTCTTGCTGTATCAAAATCTCACCTTTCCTCAGAGATGGTCTCAATGTACCCTAAATGGTGGATCATTAAGCTGTACATTAAATGCTGAAGTATGGTATTTTTGAAGTGTTAAAGATTAAAATGAAAAATAACAACAAGAACCGTACAGAACCGTAAACCGTGACCCTAAAACCGTGATACGAACCGAACCGTGGGTTTTGCGAACCGTGCCACACCGTGTGTGTGTGTGTGTGTCTAATCTCTTCTCTTGTCATTGCAGAGGCCCTGCTATCAGTGCTGGTGTGTGTGTGTTTGTAGTGGTGGTTGTGTGTGTGTTGTGTGTGTGTCTAATCTCTTCTCTTGTCATTGCAGAGGCCCTGCTGTCAGTGCTGGTGTGTGTGTTTGTAGAGATGCACCAATATGGAATTTTTAGTTTGTTGTGGCCGATACCGATACGATAACCGATAATATTACTCTTGAAAAAAAATTATGAAAAGTGATTTGGGGAAAGCATTTAATAAGCATAATTTTATTGCAGTAATTTTACCTACCACCAAATGATGGACAGAACTCATAATAGTCCTCAATAGTACGGCAGTCAACAACATAACAGTAGCCTAGCCCTACAGTATGTGTGGCTCCTTTAAGTGAACCTGACGTCAGTGAATTGCGAGTGAGAGAGGCTCGAGAGGCTAGAGAGTTTGAATCGTTTTCATTTAGGACTAAATGCTCATAAACGGCTCAGCTTGGAATAAGCTACTTTATAGCGACCAAATCAGAGTTTGTGAGGGAAACTTAGGTTTAGTTTCAACTGCGGGTAACTGAATAAAGCTGCAACACCTCAGACTGCATCTTATGTCCATCTACTCTGTTGCGCACAACCTGCTGCAGCAGAAATGAAAGGAGTTAGCCCCGAAGATTTTAATAACTTATTATGATGACCTGTCTGGAACTGAAGCAGGAATGGTTAGCATATTTCTAGGTAATAATACAAAACCCAATCTAAAGTAATGCAAATATAACACTAAAACACAACTTAGAACTAGGCCTACTTATGTACTCGTCCCACTAACGAGTTTGTGTATTTGTTTCCCAGACCAGCGCGGTAAAGTGCAAACACACCAGCACAAGACGGCTCTAGATAGGGCTGAGCTCCGCTCTGTTAAGGTTAAATGGCGAATCATTCACGAGAGGATTTTGAGATGCACAGATTCCCAAATGAACGCATATCCACAGATTTTGTTAAGAGTGACGAAATACATTCACACCGCTGACATTATATTGAGGAAAAAGTATAGCCAACCAAGCTCAAGTAGCTCAGTGTAGCCAGACGGACCTTACGTAGGCCTAAATTAGGACTTTAAAAAATATCGGCGCAAATTATCGGCCAGAATTCTGTTATCGGACCGATAATAATATTTTCATTTTTTCACTTATCGGCCAATAATATATCGGCCGCCGATATATCGTGCATCCCTATGTGTTTGTAGTGGTGGTTGTGTGTGTGTGTGTGTGTGTGTGTGTGTGTGTGTCTCTAATCTCTTCTCTTGTCATTGCAGAGGCCCTGCTGTCAGTGCTGGTGTGTGTGTTTGTAGTGGTGGTTGTGTGTGTGTGTGTGTGTGTGTGTGTGTGTGTGTGTGTGTGTGTGTGTGTGTGTGTGTGTGTGTCTAATCTCTTCTCTTGTCATTGCAGAGGCCCTGCTGTCAGTGCTGGTGTGTGTGTTTGTAGTGGTGGTTGTGGCGAGTGTTCCCTTCATGGTCTACTCTGGATATTTCTGCTTAAGGACAACACTTCCCAGCATACTGGTGAGAACACACATACACACACTACACACACACACACACACACACACACACAACCACCACTACAAACACACACACCAGCACTGACAGCAGTATAAGTATAAGTATATATACTCTTTTGATCCCGTGAGGGAAATTTGGTCTCTACATTTATCCCAATAGAACATTGCTAAGGGCCAGAAGAGTAACACACGACCACATAATTAAAACACACACGCAGTGTGTGGCTGTTTTTTTGGACTAGGTGTTACCATCTGGGCATTTGAGAATAGCCTCAAACCTCAAAACCTGTGCCTGTCAGATCAGACAGTGTACTTAGGCAAGGTGTTTACATGCGCACACACACACACCGCACACACATACACAAACACACATCGTACACACACACACACACACCGCACAAACATGCACAAACACACACACACACACACACACACTCACACACACACACACTGTACACACAGACACACACACACTGTACACACACTCACACACACACTGTACACACACTCACACACACACACACACACACACACACACACACACACACACACACACGCAGGCACCCACCTGCAGGGGTGTACTAAAGGAGCAGGAAACCACAGCCATCTAGAAACTAAACAGCCACACCTACAATACAAAGCTTTGTGCGTGTGTGTGTGTGTGTGTGTGTGTGTGTGTAAACCTGCAGTACAAAGCTTTGTGCCTGTGTGTGTGTGTGTGTGTGTGTGTGTGTGTGTGTGTGTAAACCCGCAGTACAAAGCTTTGTGCATACGTGTGCATGTATGCGTGAGAGAGAGCAAGGATGTATTGCCAAATCCGTTAGCCCTGTGTGTGTGTGTGTGTGTGTGTGTGTGTGTGTGAGCAATCAGGCACTTTTTTCATGAATCATCAACTCAAAATACAATTTTATTTCTCTTATTTTACACATTTTAGGGAAAACCATGGCCAAAATATAATTTATTTGGCAATTTCACATACCATGTTTCCAGGGGAGCTCAGGTGGCCACTAGGGGAGCCCCTGCTCCCCCTGTGTGTGTGTGTGTGTGTGTGTGTGTGTGTGTGTGTGTGTGTGTGTGTGTGTGTGTGTGTGTGTGTGTGTGCAGTGGTGTCTGCCGTCTAGTGGTCGCCCAGCAACGCTGAACCATAAACTGGGTTTGGCCCACAGGTGGCCCTGACTGCAGTTCTCCTCTCCCGCCAGCAGGGGTCCTCCTTTGTCTCCTTTGCATCACCCACACTCCAGTAGGGTGCTAATCATGTCTCCTCGTGTGTGTGTGTGTGTGTGTGTGTGTGTGTGTCTGCTCACATGAATTATAGCCGGTCTGATTTACCTCAGATGTTCAAGGAGGGCTGCAGGATCGTAAGGATCGTCTTTACTGATCAGATATGCAGGAGATATAGATATGGCCAATGAGCTGGTGTTCAGGGAGGATCGTTGTCTATAGGGGCCAATGAGCTGGTGTTCAGGGAGGATCGTCGTCTAAACTAGCCAATGAGCCGACCAGTAGGCACGGCTGAAGTGCCCTTGAGCAAGGCACTAAGGCCTAACCCCTCACTGCTCCCCGAGCGCCGCTGTTGTAGCACTGCGCCGGGATCAGTGTGCGCTTCACCTCACTGTGTGTTCACTGTGTGCTGTGTTTCACTAAGTGTTTCACTAATTCACGGATTGGGATAAATGCAGAGACCAAATTTCCCTCATGGGATCAAAAGAGTATTTATACTTACTTATATACAGGAAAATTAATAATACTATATTACATTAGCCTACTCTTCCAACTAGAACATGAAACAAAAAATAAGGTTTTGCTGGTCATCTATCGTAATACATGAGCTTCCCCCATTCCAAAGACCAGCAACCAACACTGAAATGTTTCCCTCTCTCTCACACACTCTCCCTCTTTCTCTCTCTCTCTCTCTCTCACACTGTCTCTCTCCCTGCCTCTTTCTCTCTCTCTCTCTCTCTCCCTCTTTCTCTCTCTTTCTCTCTCTCTCTCTCTCTCCCTCTCTCTCGCTCTCTCTCACACTGTCTCTCTCTCTCTCTCTCCCTCCCTCTCTCTCTCTCTCTCTTTCTCTCTCTCTTTCTCTCTCTCACACTGTCTCTCTCTCACTCTCTCTCTCCCTGCCTCTTTCTCTCTCTCTCTCTCTCTCCCTCTTTCTCTCTCTTTCTCTCTCTCTCTCTCTCTCCCTCCCTCTTTCTCTCTCTCTCTCTCTCTCTTTCTCTCTCTCTCTCTCTCCCCCAGGTCAACTTCCTCTCCCCCCATCTGCCCCTGCTCCTGAGGGCCGTGGACCCCGTGCTGTCCCTGGTCTCCGTGGTGACGACCCAGGCCAAAGGGAGACTGGAGGAAGAGGAGAGCGAAGAGGAGGAGGAGGAGGAGGGGAGCGAGGGAAGAGTGGGATATGAAAGACGAGTGCAGGCCGGGAGCTCCTCCTCCTCCTCGCCCGCCGACACGCCCCCGGAGACGGAGGACTACAAGTGCGGGAGAGGACTGGAGCTGGTGCCCCCTCTGGTGGAGTCGGGGAGTGCAGGAGAGAGAGGAGGAGACATGGAGGATGGAGTGATAGAGGAGGAGGAGGAGAGAGGGGGAGAGAACGTGTGCATCCTCTCTGTGACACTGGGGGACAAGGATGGAGTGATAGAGGAGGAGGAGGAGAGAGGGGGAGAGAATGTGTGCATCCTCTCTGTGACACTGGGGGAGAAGGATGGAGTGATAGAGGAGGAGGAAGAGAGAGGGGGAGAGAACGTGAACCTCTTCTCTGTGACGCTGGGGGAGAAGGATGGAGGGAGGGAGGAGGGAGAGGGAGGGGTAGAGAACGTGACGCTGAGAGAGAAAGAGAGAGAGGAAGAGGGGGAGGAAGAGGAAGAGGGGGAGGAAGAGGAAGAGGGGGAGGACGTGAACCTCTTCTCTGTGACGCTGGGCGTGACGAAGACGAAGGAGGAGAGGAAGACGAGAGAAGAGGAGTGTGAGCTCACGGACGTCTGGGCTCCTCTGCTGACCACGGCCCCTCTTCCTCACACACACACACACACACACACACCTCTGCTGACCACGCCCCCTCTTCCTCACACACACACACACACACACACACCTGTGCACAAGACAACACACTCCTCACCTGAACAGGAGGAAGAGGAGGAGGAGGAGGAGGAGGCCACTGGCTACATGAGACGCAGCTAGAACAATCTAGAACTTTGGTTTCTCAACTATCTAGAACTTTGGTTCCTCAACAATCTATAACTTTGGTTACACACACCCATGTAGTAGATATGTGCCACATCAAGACTGGAACATACACACAGACAGGAGCATGCTACAGGGTCACACACACACACACACACACACACACACACACACACACACACACACACGTACATGTACCAGTGTCATAAAGATACACACACACACACACACACGTACATGTACCAGTGTCATAAAGATACACACACACACACACACACACACGTACATGTACCAGTGTCATAAAGATACACACACACACACACACGTACATGTACCAGTGTCATAAAGATACACACACACACGTATGTGTACCAGTGTCATAAAGATACACACACACACACGTACATGTTACAATGTCAAAAAGACTTTTATGCACACACACATATACTGTACACACACACATGCGTACATGTTACAGTGTCATAAAGACTGTTACACACACACACACACACACCAGTGAGGCTCAAACTCACACTGGCCTGATGCTGCATTTCAACGCAAGTGGGCCGGTATTATTGTCAAACTCAGTCCAGCCTGTTTTAGGCTCATTTCAACTAGTCAACTTGTTTAGATTGCTTTATGCAAAGGCTGTCACACACACACACACACCTGTTCCAGTGACATAAGGTTACACACACACACACAAGCACAAGCTCGTGAGAATGTCATGTCTGCTGGTCATGACGGGACATCCACTCTGCCATTGGTTCATCTCATGGTCTTTCTCTGGCCAATCAGGAAGCATCTTGGACTGTGGGGGCGTGTCACTGTCTGTGATTGGAGTTCTGTACACCACTCTTTTGGTGTTACTAATGTTACACACACACACACACACACACACACACACATACATACATACATACATACATGTACCAGTGTCATAAAGACACACACACACACACTGTCATACACACATGCACCACTCATATGCTACTAGTGTAATGCACACACATGCACACACTCATACACACACACACATACACACACCTGCACACACTCACTCACACACACACCTGCACACACTCACACACACACACACTACACACATACACACACACACACTATGTCTGTGATTGGAACTCTCTACACCACTCTTCTGTTACCAGTATTACGCACACACACACACACACACCAGTGGGGTTTCCTGTAGCCTACAATCTGACGTGTGTACAGAACACACACACAAACACACACAGTATTAACATTATCTAATCTCAGCATTACTTACTTATAAATTCCGTTACATTACCAAGGTAACTCTGTTGCAGGCCCATAACGAAAAGGGTCAACTTAATCATGCCCAAATGTCCTCAAGCACATGTGGAAATATTTGTATGATTTTATTTAGTTATTAAACTTTTGTATGTTTCTGAAATAATCTATTGTCTTGTCTATGTCTGCCTAAAACGTAGGAATGATCTATGGGCGGATTATGAACTTTCGGGCACCTGGGCCCAGATGTATTAAGGGCCCCCCACTAATTGTCGTATATGTGTGTGGGGGGGGGGGATTTGGGGGTCCTCCCCCAGAAATGTTTTAATTTGTTTGATGTGATTTCCAGTATTTTGGTGCATTTTTGGGATGGCCAATACTAAATTAAATCAGATTCATAGCCTACATCCTGATGTGTTGATATTGAGGCAATGATTCCATGCAAAGGCTTGGGCTTCAGGGCCCCCTGACCCCTTGGGCCCCTGGGCCTGGGCCCGGTAGTGCAGTAATCCATCCCTGGGCCTGGGCCCGGTAGGCCCGTGCACTAATCCATCCCTGGACTGATCGTTGATCAGTGTCAACGCGCACCTGTGTGTGTGTGTGTGTGTGTGTGTGATCATGATCGTTGATCAGTGTCCGCGCGCACCTGTGTGTGTGTGTGTGTGTGTGTGTGTGTGTGTGTGTGTGTGTGTGTGTGTGTGTGTGTGTTAGGGGTGTAACGGTACACAGAAGTCACGGTTCGGTTCATACCTCGGTTCGGACATCACGGTTCGGTACGAGTTCGGTACAATGGAGGGAAAAGCAAAACAAAAATGCAGAAAGCATTTTTTTTTTTACATGTCTCAGGCTGTACCACCTAGTGTCATACAGTCTCTTCCCTGAGCCATCTGCAACAGCCTGAAGTGTGTAAGATGTAGGCTAAACAGTACAAAAAGTACCCAGACTCCATCTGTAACTTGTAAACAAAATAAGACAATCAGCTATAAAACTGAAAATAGGCCTACAGCATCTCTTATTTCTGAAAGTGCAAATTACATAGAAAAATGATTTTAAAAAATCCACTTAAGCAAGACCTTCAACATCTGTGTTTAGTTGTATATGGAAGGGTCTACAATTTGCCTCAATATTTTTTTTATTGTGTGTAAAGTAATAATCTAGCCTACTAACTGTGAAAATATCACACTATTTTGCCTTTTTTTAAAAAACGAAATGGCTCCTTTCATTTCATAAACAGACTACAACTAGAAGTCACGTGACTTTGCCCTCTGACGTTAACTCACCGTAGCATGGTTTGTTTATTAGCCTGGTTAGCGTTTTCACTTTATTTTACTGTCTATGCACTTAACACTACCAGAACCTCATGTGAGAAGTTACAAGTTACCCCAACATAAAGGTAATTACCACGCGATTTACATAGCTTTCTGTCATTACGAAATCATTTAATGTAAGCCATAGGTTTTGGCCCCATTTGTATCCAAAGGCTGCTGAAGCGCAGGGGAAGTTTTTCCCCTCGTTTCAGTGATTGGTAGCCTACATCATCTGGGTGATGGCTTCGAATATGTGTAGCATTTTTTCCACTCACATACCCAACAACTGCTGAACAACGCCGACACACAGTTTCATCTTATCCACCACTCTTTCGCCTGTACTAACGTTACTGTAACTGAAGTTCTCAAACTTGCGATCTTAAAGAGACCAGCGGATCCTCTAACTCTTGTGGGTCTAACCTTAGTGCTGCTAATGACTGACGGACTCGACCGACGACCTGACAAAAAAAACATAGGCGCCAATCAGAGCTTCAGAGCTAAGGCGAGGCTACAGATTAGCGTTAGGTGTCGCTAAAGAACTCCCGTAACTCTCGCTACTTAACAGTAATTGCGCATGACATTAATTAATCCACACACGAGTTTTATGTATTTTTATACCGTGTATTCTCCGTGTAAATGCATGCACCGAACCGTGACGCCCGTACCGTTTCGGTTCAATACGAATACATGAACCGTTACACCCCTAGTGTGTGTGTGTGTGTGTGTGTGTGTGTGTGTGTGTGTGTGTGTGTGTGTGTGTGTGTGTGTGTGTGTGTGTGTGTGTGTGTGTGTGTGTGTGTGTGTGTGTGTGTGTGTGTGTGTGTGTGTGTGTGTGTGTGTGTGTGATCATGATCGTTGTGTGTGGGGGGCAGCCGTGGCCTACTGGTTAGGGCTTCGGGCTTGTAACCGAAGGGTTGCCAGTTCGATCCCCTGACCAGTAGGAAAAATGTGAGCGGGGAAGTGGTTGAGCACATGCTCTCCCATGCCTACATCCAAGTCCCTCCACTCAGCTTTTTGGGCACTTATCGGCATCTATTTCGCCAGAAATCCACGTGCCAAGGCTTCACGACACCAATCTTGCTCCAGCGGCGAGATCACAACATATGATGGCACGATGTCTTCACAACACACCACATGATTGACTCAATGTATTCACATGTCAACTTTTTGCCGCGGTATGGGGTTGGGTATGTGTAGACAACTGCCATATTGGCGTTACAAACTAACCCCATGCATTCAATGGAGGATTTTTTGAGTGCTGTGTCTCCTCATTAGAAAGTCTCTGCCTAACCCCTCACTGCTCCCCGAGCGCCGCTGTAGCAGGCAGCTCACTGTGTCGGGATTAGTGTGTGCTTCACCTGACTGTGTGTTCACTGTGTGCTGAGTGTGTTTCACTAATTCACGGATTGGGATAAATGCAGAGACCAAATTTCCCTCACAGGATCAAAAGAGTTTATATACTTATACACTTACTTATACATGTCCAGGTTCTCCACGGATCCTTAAAAAGTCTGATGGTAATTTTGATACCATAGATTTAATAGAGACCCAGTCAGACCAATAGTATGAAAAATCAGGAACAGAGTTTATTTACAATGATGCGCATCAAGGGAGAGACAGCATGACTTCACCTAAAGATCCATCAGCTGCTCTAACTAGACAAGGAAATAGTTAGGGTTTAAGTATCCTTCCAGGCTGACAGGAGATGGCGTTGGTCATCCCATCTCATGTGGACTAGACTGAATCAGACCCTGATTAAAGGGAAACTTGGCAATCCGGAGCAGATAGCTACTGACGCAGCCATGCAGAACAGTGAAACACTGCAAAGACATAATATTCCTGCTTATCTCTAAACACAGTCACACAGAGATATACACAGGGACAGTACAGATATCATACAGTCATAACATAGAATCATACTTTTAGTATCAAAGTGACCCACTAATGAGAAATGCAGAACATTAAACCACATATTGGAATATTGGACATAATGCAGAACATTAAACCATATATTGGAATATTGGACATAATGTTCTATTCCACTTTCTCTCAAGTCTTAAATAGAACTTTCATTTTTTAAGGCCTAAAAAAGTCTAAAATTATCTGGAATGTCTTGGTATGGTATTACATTTTTGCATATGGAACGGCCGAGCGTGAAATGTTTCCATGTTTCGTGTATTTTTAAGAAATCGCTCCGGAATTACGCTTCATAAGAACTGGCTTCACCCACAGATGTGTTGGATTGTTACTGTGCTGGAGAACAGTTCCCGGTATTGTGAATAAAGCTGCAGTCTCACACCAGTTGGAGTCATTTTGACCACAAATATAGTATATTTGTGGTCAAAATTACTCCAACTGGTTACTGTGGTCAAAATTACTCCAACACTGTGTTACAAATTATTATGCAAATTGGATTTAAGTGACTTAAACATTTATTTTTTTGTTTTTCAATTTTAATTTAATTGTGCTTATAGAGCGGCAAAACATTACACATGTATCATGGCGCTTTACAGAGTGTAGACAATCAGAGAAAAAGAAGAAAAGAAACGAAAAGGAGGCCCATGGGTAACAGGTGCGAGGAAAAACTCCCTAGAATTGGAGATACACATAGGAAGAAACCTTGAGCAGATCCACGACTCAAGGGCCTGACCCATCTGCCTAGGGTCAGATACAGGACAGTAAGATCTGTATACATGACAAATGCATATGTTAGTCAGGTGTAGAGAATAGGACATAGGTGTAGGTGTTTAAAGCCACCTGATTACATATCCGGTATGATAATGCATTATTCTTAATTTAGTGTCAGAAAGTTCAAATAGTCCAGTGTTGGAATTGTCCAGGGGCTTAGGAGATGTCATAGGGCATGTGGTGGGTCGGCAGTACGGGCCAGGAATCCGGGCAGAGTTGTCATAGGCAGGTGGTGGGTCGCTAGGCTGTACGGGCCAGGAATCCAGGTAGGGGGACAGTAATAGGCGATGATAGGGCGGTCATCTGTCATCAGTGATGATCTCTGTGGGTGCGTCGCCTCTGCCATATTTAGATTGTGCTGAGGCACCAGCTCTGGTGTGAAGTCGTACGCAAGTAAAGATAAGCAAGTTTACCTGTGCAAGTTCACAGACCAAAGGACACTGACAAAGGCAACCAGTCCTATTGTCTCCTTGCCAATCTTTAACAGAAAAAATGTCAGAGATCTCAATGAACCACAATGACATCAATAGATAGTAAGGTGTTGAGTGTCCTTTTTCCGCATTCCACAGTGGGGAAAAGTTCACCTTGTTTAATTATCTATTTCCTTATTAGCTGCATACTTGAGGTTGGAGATCACTCTCACATACTGGAACTTCAAGATACATAGCCTTATGATTTTCTTATTCAGTTATGCACTGCATTTGAATTACGAAATTCGGCACAGATACACAATTATGATTTTGGCCTATTGATTATAATGTGGTTAATTGAAAGCTCTGTCGGTCGTTTTGGATAAGCATCAGCTAAATGACTAAATGTAAATGTAAATTTAAATTGGTTTAATTTAATTGTAATTAAAATAAATGTAAATTATTCTTAATTCTGATCACACTACATGAACGTGCATATGGTATACTGTTTGGTATGACAGGGGCCAAATTGTATACATTGTTTTTTACTATAAGTTTTAATAGGCTAAATGTTTGGGATAAAAAAAGTTTTTTTGCAGTGCTTCCATACTTCCTTGAAAAAAGTATTTTGAGTATTTTCAAAATACAAAAATACAGTATTGAGGGTATTAGGTATTTTATTTTGAAATACATCCTGATGTATTTTTGCCCATCCCTGCCTGTTCACTTTGCGATGGTTAGCTTGTCACCTGTGACGATATAATTATGCTAGGCCTAAGTGACGGACCTATCTGGGTGCGTTTGGAGATGCCTAATGAAATCAGACGTTGTTGAATAGGCCTAATTTATCCTGGTGCCACACACCTTGCATGTAGCTGTTCGCTTATTTCCTCTGTGCACGAAGTTATTATAACCAAAAGTAATGATAAAAGGCACAACTCCGGGAGGACTTGTTGTCGCCATGGTCAATGCATTTTTTTATATATATATCTGTGAGTGTGCACATTATGGCAAAGGGGCCATGCCGCTCGTTAAACGTTTTCCAAAGTATACTGTATGTAGCAATAAAATAAAATAGAAATACATGAATACATTTAGATTTAAAAAACAATAACTGCATGAAATACAGCTTGTTCAGGAGTCTCGAAGCTCGAGTCCGAGTCAAGTCTGAAGTCTTTTGAGTGGAGTCGCAAGTCAAGTCCAAGTCCCCTAGCCTAGAAATCTAGACGCATCCCCCATCTTTTTTTTACATTTCTATCCCTTCATTCTCTTTAATTCAAGTTCACAGCACGAAGCTGACATGCACTAGAAGAACATTTATGCTTTATCAAGAATCAAAAAGATTAGCGTGGCATGCTCTAGATGTGTCATTAATTGACAAATTGAAAATAATGAGCGTAGGCTTATGTCCATCGAGTCAGCTGCAGCCAGCCACCAGTAACAGGAGATAATGTTCTGCTATTTGCGCAGATTTTTTCTCCTCTGTTGTTCTCGCAGTGTTGTTTGCGAATATGTATCAAAACCATGTATAACAGCACTTAATTTCAGGTTAAAATGCATTGTAATGCGCGATACTTAAGTTTGTACCAAGTAAAATATTATATATTTTTGTAATGCCTTACATTACCACGTTACAGCAAAAAACAATATATTACATCAGGGGTTTTCAACCGGTGGTCCGTGGCCCCCTGGTGGTCCATATGGAAAGCCGTTCAAGACAAAACGTCTGTCAAAATAACGCCTCCACGTGTAGATTTTTTACTTCTTCAGGAGTAAAAAATAGACGTCTGAGCGTCAGACGTCAAATTTTTACGTGTGCCACGCGTAAAAACTTTGCGTCTGACGTCAGAGGTAAAAAAATGACGTCTGGGTGATTTGCTGCAATGCCAGAGCCTTTGTGCCAGAGTAGACACAGCATTGGCTGCTGGAAACAGGAAATGCAGCCGCTATAGTTGCAGCAGAAGAAACAAGATGCCAGAGCAATGTGCAGCATATTCCTGCTCAAATCGGCGGACCATCGCAAACAGGGCTCGGGGGATTACTTTTCACAAGTAAGATTTAACATTATCGTACTATTGGTTGTATTTTGTGAATGCAATATTACCAGAGAGTTGAAAAGGAGCAAGGATCTTTGTTATTGTATGTAAATCGTAGCCAGCTAGCTAGGCTACTTGCTCGGTGTTCAGGTGTTCACCCGGCTATGAACTGAGACTTGATGAGTCATATTCCATAACACTGACTTACATTACAACTGACACAAGAATGCTATTGTAGAAATGAATCAAATATTACTAATATAACATTGGCCGGCGAATTTTACACAAGTTGCACAGACTGTAGCCTATTATCGGGCAGTTGCTACTTGTAGCTTAGCTAGTAATAAGTGTGTTGGTGGTAGCTTCACTATTTCCTGAATAAAGTAACTTTTCAATAGCTTAACTTCTTTATATGAAGTAGCTTGGCCAAACAAGCTACACTTTTGTCATGTGAAATTAGCACAATTTAAAGTAGCTTCCTATGTAGTGAACTAGCCTACTGCTGTGTTTGTGTTACTAAGCTTGCTACATTTGACTGGGGAGGTAGTTTTGTGTAGTGTTTTTCATGGCAGAGTAACTGATAGTTTCGCTCACTACAATTCAAAAGTAGCTTGCCCAACACTGTATTATTCACATGTAATTCACCCTAACAAAAATAAGATGCATCTCAAATCCCTTTTTATTCATTTATTTATTTTATATCTCCCCAGAACAACTGCCTTGCTCAAGGACTACCACAAATGAGCTGAACGGTCTCCTCACACCCCTGGAACTGAGGAAGTTGCAGCTCTACATTGCAGTACTGCAGGGCATCTGCTACAATGTGACTGAATATTTGATTTATGAGCTCCACCTTCATCACCTTTTTGGTATGGCAACTGCTCTGCCCATGACCGGAAAGCACTGCAGAGTGTGTGAAAACTGCCCAACGCATCACCGGTTCCTCACTCCCCTCCATCGAGGCCATCCAGGGCAAGCGATGCTTGCGTAAGGCGCGCAGCATCATCAAAGACTGTTCTCACCCCAACCACAGACTGTTCACCCCACTCTCCTCAGGGAGGCTTTACAGGTCTCTCCGCACCTGCACCAGCAGGTTTAGAGGAAGCTTCTTTCCTGCGATTGTCACCCTACTAAACTCTAGCTCTGCATCCCGGTGACATCCAACGAACTTAAGCCCCCATCACCCCCCGCCCCCGCCTGATGCCTCCTTGTCTGTGCTTGTTGAGGTGTCCACGACCATGGTGACTCAAGGCTGTATATACTTATACTCAGGGCATGAAATTGGCACCCGCCCACACGCCAAATGCGGGTAACTTTTGGGATTGGCGGGTGAAACTGTCAATGTACCTGCCACGTTGGCGGGTAGCCAATAGGACAACACAACACTGAGCAAGGAGATGCACTGTCCAGATTGCCGTTTGTAGGCTCGGAGAAAGCGAGATCAAACCCATTTGCAGGGGTGGGTAGTAGCCTAACGCGTTACATTTTTTTTTCGATGAAAGGCAAACGACTTTCCTTTTTCAAAACGGTAGCCTACTTCTACTCTTACTCAAGTACATTTTTGAGCCAATAATCTACTCTTTTACTCCGCTACATTTCAATTGCCTTACATTACGAGTACAAGTTTATTATTGGAGAAAGTATCTCGAAGAGGGAAAAGCGCACCTCTCCCAGGAGAAAAGAAACAGGGCTTTAGCCCACGATTATAAAAGTAATGCCTGGCCTAGCTAACAGCTCAGTTAACACAATGACGTAGCCTACAGTTGCTGCATCTTCTGGCGAGGCTGCCAGAGTAGCAACGAGACTAGAGGTAGGCTATGACATGACACGGAAACTTTCACGTATATTTCTGGCCAGCATCGTTCAACAATCACATTGGACAAGGAAAGTAGGCCTACAACGTAATTTACAAGCAAATCAAATGCACTGGAAATCGAGCATACAAGTTAGAAAAAGCCTAGCATTCATTTATGTTGCAGGACATGACATGAGACGGTCGGCTGAGAAAACAGATAGCCTGCTCTGTCGCTCTGCCCGAGTGGATATGCCTAGGCTATTATAGCCTAAATATAGGTCTACCCATAATATAGCCATTGTTTTTAGGTTACATTGTCTGTATGGTGGAGTTATAACCAGACTTCTAGCAATGCAAAGCAGAAGAATCAGCTGCAATGTATTGGAAGACTGCTTTTCAATCCATAGCCACGTAATGCTTATTCTGGCTATGACAAAGTATATTAAATAAAATGTAGGCCTATTTGAATTGGGCTTTTAAAATATGTTTGACTATATGATTAGCCTACAGAGGAGGAGAAAAGCAAATAGGCATAAAGGATACTTTTGTATCCCTTTAAAGGTCCAGCAAAAATATAAAAATGTAGGCCTACAAAAAAGTAACTTGTTAGACCTACTTGAGTAATTTATTAACAAAGTACTTTTTTACTTTTACTTGAGTACTGTAATGTGTATTCTGTACAAGTTCAAGAACCATTCTTATGCATTTTCTGAGTCGTTCACCTTTATTTTGGGCACAAAATAATTTTGGCTGGTAAAAAACCACTGTGGCAGGTGGATTTCAAAATTCACCTGCCACAGTGGCTGGTGGCCAAAAAAGTTAACTTCAGGCCCTGCTTATACTATATACTATACGACCATGGCAGCCTTGACAGGGACAACAAGGAGACGGACATCCCCCACCCCACCCCCTCACAACTGGACTACCCTATCCCATCCATGCCTATCCCATTTATTTACAAACTTATCCATAGCCATGTTCTACTGCTCTTCATCCTGCACATACACTTATTCTTAATACTATTATAATGTTACTGTTTCTGCACTACAATGGTACTGTTACCACACTGCACATAGCTGAACATACTGTACATATCTGTTTATATGGTTTATACTAAATATCCATATTTATTCAGTTTGTCTGTAATATATTCACTGCATAATACACTGCATATATCTAATATTTTTCTTACTACTACTATAATGGTACTGCCACTACATTGCACATATCTGTACATGTTGTTTATATTACATGGCCATCTTTATTCTGCTCTTCTAAGGTTACTGCTAATACACTGCACATACTTATATTTAATTTATACTACTCTAAACCACCTTCTGAAAACAACTGTATACTGTCTACACTGCACTATATCTTTTGTCTTTCTATGCACCAACTACTTTGTATATCACATCACACTTTTCTGCTTTTTTGCACTTCTAGTTAGACACAAACTGCATTTTGTTGTCTCTGTACTTGGACTCTGCACAATGACAATAAAGTTGAATCTAATCTAATCTAATCACCTGCATTTGCCACTCTGTCTCCCATTTTCCCACTGTCTGGATGACTCGGTCTTTTATGGAGTTTACCCAGTTTCATTATGTACTGCCACCTGCTGTCTGTAGCACTTTTGTTCAGTCTAAGTGTATCGAAGCAATTTTAGCAAGGTAGACTGGGAACATACAAAATTACATGCACCAGTTGTGCATGTACTGTCACCAGCATGACAGTAACCTCTGTCTCACTGAGCCTGTGAAGACACTCCCAGATTCTTTACTGATTGCATTGAACAGGGCTGATCTCAGCCGTTTTTAAAATGTTTCTTAATATCTCTTTATTTGATCTCTTCATTGGGGCTGGAACCTGTGAACTGTGAATAACACATGCTGGCCTTTTTGTCTTGTATTAATGAACTGTTACACTTACTTATGCCAAAAACCAATGTCTGTTTTTTAACGATCTGAAACAAACCTACAAACTTGCTTTTGTTTATGGAACTTTTCTAACAGATATTGAACCCAGTTACACCATTTCCTTTACTTATTCCAAACCAATGTCTGTTTATCAAACTTTATTTTTGATGGCACTGAACTTGAATATGAAAACACTTGAAAATGTGTATGGAATTACAACTACATTTAACTCATTACAACTTGTATCAAACCAGTTTTTGTCTATGCTGTCAAACATTATGGATTATGTTCCCAGTTTTGATCTGGGATGTCATCACTTTATATGATATACAGTATCAGAATATTCTATTACTGTTAAGCCACTATGAATATTAAAATACACACAACCATGTTTCCTGTATCAGCTCTTCTACTCTGAGTCAATTTACTCAGGTTTGTCACTCAACCACGTAGCCTACTTGGAATATACCCCTCAGGTGTCTGAATGGCTGATCTCACACTCGATCAGTAGGAAAAATGTGGGCAGGGGAAGTGGTTGAGCACTGCTCTTCCATGCCCACATCCACAGCTGAAGTGCCCTAGAGCAAGACACCTAACCCCCTCACTGCTCCCCGAGCGCTGCTGTAGCAGGTAGCTCACTGCTCGGGGTTAGTGTGTGCTTCACCGTGTGTTCACTGTGTGCTGTGTGTGTCACTGTGTGTTCACTGCGTGCTGTGTGTGTTTCACTAATTAGTGTGTTTCACTAATTCACAGATTTGGATAAATGCAGAGACCAAATTTCCCTCACGGGATCAAAAGAGTGTATATATACTTATACAGAAAGGTTCCATAAATATTTAAATGAGATCAGCCATTCAGACACCTGAGGGGTAGGCTATTCCAAGTAGGCTACGTGGTTACGGGTGCAGAGAGACCTGTAACGCCTCGCTGAGGGGAGTGGGGTGAACAGTCTGTGGTTGGGGTGAGAACAGTCTTTGATGATGCTGCGCGCCTTACGCAAGCATCGCTTGCCCTGGATGGCCTCGATGGAGGGGAGTGAGGAACCGGTGATGCGTTGGGCAGTTTTCACACCCTCTGCAGTGCTTTCCGGTCATGGGCAGAGCAGTTGCCATACCAAAAAGGTGATGAAGGTGGAGCTCATAAATCAAATATTCAGTCACATTGTAGCAGATGCCCTGCAGTACTGCAATGTAGAGCTGCAACTTCCTCAGTTCCAGGGGTGTGAGGAGAACGTTCAGCTCATTTGTGGTAGTCCTTGAGCAAGGCAGTTGTTCTGGGGAGATATAAAATAAATAAATGAATAAAAAGGGATTTAAGATGCATCTTATTTTTGTTAGGGTGAATTACATGTGAATAATACAGTGTTGGGCAAGCTACTTTTGAATTGTAGTGAGCGAAACTATCAGTTACTCTGCCATGAAAAACACTACACAAAACTACCTCCCCAGTCAAATGTAGCAAGCTTAGTAACACAAACACAGCAGTAGGCTAGTTCACTACATAGGAAGCTACTTTAAATTGTGCTAATTTCACATGACAAAAGTGTAGCTTGTTTGGCCAAGCTACTTCATATAAAGAAGTTAAGCTATTGAAAAGTTACTTTATTCAGGAAATAGTGAAGCTACCACCAACACACTTATTACTAGCTAAGCTACAAGTAGCAACTGCCCGATAATAGGCTACAGTCTGTGCAACTTGTGTAAAATTCGCCGGCCAATGTTATATTAGTAATATTTGATTCATTTCTACAATAGCATTCTTGTGTCAGTTGTAATGTAAGTCAGTGTTATGGAATATGACTCATCAAGTCTCAGTTCATAGCCGGGTGAACACCTGAACACCGAGCAAGTAGCCTAGCTAGCTGGCTACGATTTACATACAATAACAAAGATCCTTGCTCCTTTTCAACTCTCTGGTAATATTGCATTCACAAAATACAACCAATAGTACGATAATGTTAAATCTTACTTGTGAAAAGTAATCCCCCGAGCCCTGTTTGCGATGGTCCGCCGATTTGAGCAGGAATATGCTGCACATTGCTCTGGCATCTTGTTTCTTCTGCTGCAACTATAGCGGCTGCATTTCCTGTTTCCAGCAGCCAATGCTGTGTCTACTCTGGCACAAAGGCTCTGGCATTGCAGCAAATCACCCAGACGTCATTTTTTTACCTCTGACGTCAGACGCAAAGTTTTTACGCGTGGCACACGTAAAAATTTGACGTCTGACGCTCAGACGTCTATTTTTTACTCCTGAAGAAGTAAAAAATCTACACGTGGAGGCGTTATTTTGACAGACGTTTTGTCTTGAACGGCTTTCCATAATTTTGACAGACGTTTTGTATTGAACGGCTTTCCATAGTCCGCGGCGTCATTGCAGGTGGTCCGTGATATGCATTCCAGTCTACGTAATTTCACAATTACAGTTTTTTTCAATCGCTAACAAGCGCTTAACCATACTTCAGATACTTTTTCTAAACTCTTAACACAGATTCACACCTACAAAACACAATTGGCCAAATGGATAATTTTCTTCTCAAAAACACATTTTGTTAAATATATACTAACACATCTTACTCTGCACACACTAACCCAGACAGCACACATACATCTGCCCGATGTCGGTTTCAGATCAGCATGGAATCCTCCCATATAATAAAGTCGCAGGGGTATCGGCCTGAAGTCGCTTCCATGTATGTTGACTTTTGATCGTTCCTACTATCCAAAGCAGATCCCGCTATCTGTTTTTTTTTACCCCAGCTTCCATGTATGTTGGCTTTTGATCGTTCCTACTACCAAAAGCAGATCCCGCTATCTGTTTTTTTTACCCCATCTTCCATGAATGTTGGCTTTTGATCGTTCCTACTACCCAACGCTAGCCTGGCAATTTGCCATCCCCTTGGTAAGCTTCGCTTCTACAAGGGTCTGGGATCTCGGCTATTGACGAACGTTTGCAAGCTGGATACGTGGACTCTGTAGAAGTTTGAAACGATTGGATCTGATTTCACCCAATCGCTAAAGTTTGGCCGTGACGTATGTTATGCGCCAGCTCGATCGTGAAGTAAGCTACACTACAACACTCAGAAATTGCCCACAACAATTATCATTCCCCACCAAAGCGAACAAGATGGATGTAAATGACCATGCCAGCTTTGCGATACAAATGTAAGAGTTAGTGGAAGAATAGCAAATAACTATTCAACAGTAAGGTTGAAGATAACATATTGTAACGCCAATGAGAAGTTAGGAGACGGGGAGGCTGATATATCGTTCCAAAACTCCGGTAGTTTATTTCCTATAGATGTACAGGCTAGTGCACGGGCAACAGGAGGTGTCCACTACAAAACAACAAAATGATCGCTGATAAATCACGGTCTCAATCACTCGTCATTCACACTCATCGGCCAACAACACAACGCAACACAACTCAGTCGCACGTAATCCACTTCTACTCTGACTAAACTTAGACGTCTTAGAACCCCCTATTCTATTCCCTCCCCTTAGCAATCGCTAACCTATCCATACACCTAAATATTCCCTCCCGGACACCTCCCCCCAATCAAAACACATCAGAACTCATTGACACATTCCATGACACAGGAGGGAGAGGGAGACACAAACACTCGCGCACACACACACGCAGGGAACACAGAAAGCCCAACACTGGGGCAAATAGCCTCGGCGATACAATATCATCACAATTGTCAAAGCTAGATGTGATCATTGAAAACACGCCGCTTCATTCATACCGGGTCTGCCGCACATGCTGTAATTTAATATCGAGGCTACTGCGCGATACAAATCAAACGTTTCCCAAATCCCATAGGGAGTAGGGCCACGACATCTTTGCCCGAAATAAAATGTGTTAAACACTCTTTTTGTTCGGAGTTCAGTTCCTGAATATTTGGAAGCGTAGCCAGCACGGACTGAATTGCTTCATTAACTTATGCCATTGCCAAACTCCTCGAGGACTACAATTCAAACACAGCGCAGAATCTCGACGTCGTCTCTCACAACTCCCGCCTCCTGCTCGCTGATTGGCGCGGAGTCGAATCTACCGCTGCGAACGCGGCCAATGGCCGGAATCCCAGACGGAGTGGTGGAGGGAGATGAAAATCGAGCGGAAGTACGTAGGAAGGCAATTAAGCCAGGCTAACCCAACGCAGATCCCGCTCTATCAGTTCTTTTTTTTGCGTGTGTAGCAGGCAGCCAGGCACGTCAGATCAGCCTCCTGGAGCAGCGATTTTCAGGTTGGTAAATTCACTCATGTAAATTGTCAGAAAATAGGCATTGTGTCAATTGTATGACTGTTTATTTGCCTGCTAGGCTAAGCCATAACTTGGTGTACATTACTTGTACAGCTGTTTTGAGGTAATTACAACTTCGTTGTGAACTAATTCACGTTAGCTAGTTGAGCTAACACTGGAAAATATGTTAAACCTAGCTAGCGGCTATGGCGAAATGTAAACACTACAGCATCCATGATTACCGATACAAGGACAGCAATATGCTTGGGTGTAAGAATAGCAAGTTACTTTAAGTATTTGACCGTGAGACTTAACCCAGGAAAGGCTGTCGTTTTTGTATGGAGAGGAGTGGGAGCTAGGCTATTAGTTAACGTTACTGTCTTGGCTGAGCTAACCTGCTGGTCGTGTCATCATAACGCCTTTGCACAGAGGAAATGCACAGATATATGCATCAGCCGAAGTTCCCAAAGCAAATGTAGGCTACGTTTCAGTCCCAACTTTCTCTAGTCACTTCCAGAGTTCGTGTTTTGGCCGGAGTTAGCGCGCTAGCCAAGTAACGGCATTAGCTCGCCTCTGCTTGATTGAAATATCAGCTGAGGTAATGCTAATGGGTTTGAAATCTATTTCTCAGAGCTCGGTAGTGCTACCCAGATAGCAAAATTGTTCCGGGCCTTTTATGGCCCAAACACTGTTTTTAGTTTTGGCAATCATACCGCCAGGAATGCAGGGCCAAAACCGGCCCAAACAATTTTGCCAAAAGCATGCCAGAAAAATGCCAACGCTTTACCAGAAGAGAGCCAGAAGACCCTAAATTGGCCCATATTCATGCCATAACTATGCCATAACATCGCCATTGAAAAGCCAGATGTCTCCCGAGCACAGGCCACAACTCTGCCAGATTATATTAAGACAACTAATTTGGCCCATATTCAATATCTGCGCCCAACAGCAACCATGCAATTCAAAGAGAATCAAACCAGGAAACCATAACTGCTGAAAATTAGTGTTTATTTTCAATAAACATAAACATATGACCTAAATAGGTAAACATTTACAATAATTATTTTAAATATAAGAAAATAAAATTATTTATTTAAAAAACATTTATGATACAAAAACATTTATGATACAAAGCTTGGTTTTAGAAATCACACTTAGTTGTGTAAACCATGAAAGACAGCAAACTTATAAACGGTAATGTATGTTAAACTGTGGCCAGAAACAGGCCAGAGTGGAATGTGTATGTGTGGCTGACTTTATGTGTTGGTGTGTGGCTGACTTTATGTGTTGGTGTGTGGCTGACTTTATGTGTTGGTGGGTGGCTGAGTTTATGTGTTGGTGGGTGGCTGAGTTTATGTGTTGGTGGGTGCCTGACTGTGTTGGTGTGTGGCTGACTTTATGTGTTGGTGTGTGGCTGACTTTATGTGTTGGTGTGTGGCTGACTTTATGTGTTGGTGTGCCTGACTATGTGTTGGTGTGGTGTGTGGCTGACTTTGTGTTGGTGTGTGCCTGACTATGTGTTGGTGTGTGGCTGACTATGTGTTAGTGTGTGCCTGACTATGTGTTGGTGTGTGGCTGACTTTATGTGTTGGTGTGTGGCTGACTTTATGTGTTGGTGTGTGGTGTGTGGCTGACTTTATGTGTTGGTGTGCCTGACTATGTGTTGGTGTGGTGTGTGGCTGACTTTATGTGTTGGTATGTGGTGTGTGGCTGACTTTGTGTTGGTGTGTGCCTGACTATGTGTTGGTGTGGCTGACTATGTGTTAGTGTGTGCCTGACTATGTGTTGGTGTGTGGCTGACTTTATGTGTTGGTGTGTGGCTGACTTTATGTGTTGGTGTGTGGTGTGTGTCTGACTTTATGTGTTGGTGTGTGCCTGACTATGTGTTGGTGTGGTGTGTGGCTGACTTTATGTGTTGGTATGTGGTGTGTGGCTGACTTTATGTGTTGGTGTGTGGCTGACTTTATGTGTTGGTGGGTGGCTGACTTTATGTGTTGGTGGGTGGTGTGTGGCTGACTTTGTGTTGGTGTGTGGCTGACTATGTGTTGGTGGGTGGCTGACTTTATGTGTTGGTGTGTGCCTGACTATGTGTTGGTGTGTGGCTGACTTTATGTGTTGGTGGGTGGCTGACTTTATGTGTTGGTGGGTGGTGTGTGCCTGACTTGATGTGTTGGCGTGTGCCCAACTTTATGTGTTGGTGTGTGGCTGACTATGTCTTGGTGGGTGCCTGACTATGTGTTGGTGTGCGGCTGACTTTATGTGTTGGTGTGGTGTGTGGCTGACTTTATGTGTTGGTGTGTGCCTGACTATGTGTTGGTGTGTGGCTGACTATGTGTTGGTGTGTGGTGTGTGTCTGACTTGATGTGTTGGCGTGTGCCTAACTTTATGTGTTGGTGTGTGGCTGACTATGTGTTAGTGGGTGCCTGACTATGTGTTGGAGGGTGGCTGACTATGGAGGACACTGACTTTGTGTGTTGGTGTGTGGCTGACTTTATGTGTTGGTGTCTGGTGTGTGGCTGACTTTATGTGTTGGTGGGTGGCTGACTGTGTTGGTGTGTGCCTGACTGTGTTGGTGTGTGCCTGACTGTGTTGGTGTGTGGCTGACTGTGTTGGTGGGTGGCTGACTGTATGTGTTGGTGGGTGGCTGACTTTATGTGTTGGTGTGTGGCTGACTCTATGTGTTGGTGTGTGCCTGACTATGTGTTGGTGTGTGGTGTGTGGCTGACTTTATGTGTTTGTGTGGTGTGTGGCTGACTTTGTGTTGGTGTGTGGCTGACTTGATGTGTTTGTGTCTGCCTGACTATGTGCTGGTGTGTGGCTGACTTTGTGTTGGTGGGTGCCTGACTATGTGTTGGTGTGTGCCTGACTTGATGTGTTGGCGTGTGCACAACTTTATGTGTTGGCGTGTGGCTGACTATGTGTTGGTGGGTGCCTGACTGTGTTGGTGTGTGGCTGACTTTATGTGTTGGTGTGTGGTGTGTGGCTGACTATGTGTTGGTGGGTGCCTGACTATGTGTTGTGGAGGGTGGCTGACTATGTGTTGGAGGGTGGCTGACTATGGAGGACTAGGCTTCTCCTCCTTCTACCCCCCTCTCGATCGCCAGACAAATAAAACCAACGCCTCAACCATTGCTCCACCTCCTGGTCCGTGGATTCTCTGCATCCAGGATTTCTCCGAATGGCTTCTAGAAACATAAATAATTAAAGATATCAGGGCAGGTTTCAGAGTTGAAATATAAGACTTTTTAAAGACAATCAATGCCATTTAAACTTAAATTTCATGTAGGCCTTTAAGTTAAGTCCCATTCTTCTGTTGACTTTGTGTGACAGACTTAAGGGAAAGGGACAGCATAATTATACATTATTATATTTATTATTATTAATATTATTACAGTTTCCAGTGTTTCTCACAGAACTGAGTTCTATTTGTGGTGGTAGGTTTGCAGAATTGACTTGAATTCAACAGTTTTTAACAAATAAGCGTAGCGTGGTTATGATGCTAACCAGATTTAAACACAATTTAGTACAACCTGGAAAATCATTGTGTGGTGGTCAATGTTGATATTGTGGTGGGCCGCCACAAATAAGTCAGTGTATGGGAAACACTGGTTTCTTTACCACTGTGGCGTTAAACAGGCACAGACCTTACAAAAGAGATGTATACATAGCCTGACAAGCCAGACTATATCATAATGTGTAGTCTGACCACAAATGATAACTAACAAATGATGACTAACACCCCTTTCACACGTACATGGTTATTTTGAAAAACAAACAAAATTTATCTGCGTTTATGCCCTTTGTTGACATACAAACAAAGACTACAAAGTTGGCAAATTAACCTAAAAATGTTTCCTGGTACGTCTAATGTACCTGTAATGTAATGTACGTCTAATCTACCTGTAACAACATTCCTGACTTCTAGGCCCTGGAATGACGTTTTGCCATGGAGGCCTGTCCAATTCATTTTGCAGGCCAAGTCATTCTGAATAAGCATCTTCATGACCCTCCATACAGTGTCCTTGAGAGTCACGCCCCCGGCAAGGCCTAGTATCAGCACCTGGAAAAATAAAAAATAAAAGTTTTGAAAATATGAATGTTCATTGCGGAGCCGGGGCAGTTCATTCACAACATGGGTGGTTTGTTCTTTTAACCCTCTAGAAGCCAAATAGTTAATAGTGGGTCAATTTATATTTTCTTAATGTAGAAAATCTTGATCTAACAGACATTTAAGATGAAAATCCAGTGTGAACCCTGCATGTATTCACACAAAAATGCTAAGACAAAAACAGTACAGAAAAGATCTGGTCCAAATACTAATGATAAAAGTAATTATTACCAAGTCCTTTCTCTTCTCTGGCTTGGTCTTAATGTCGCGGTCCAGCGCCAAAAGAGCCTCAGCATCCCTCAAGGGCAGGAAACTTCTGTCCATGTGGTGTCCATGTGGTGTAGGTGTAGAAGAGAGATCCTGAACAATCCGCAGCAGATTTCTCTGCATATCACACATCACCTCCTGCTTGGCAATGATCTCTCGGAGTAATGCTGCAACTAGAACATTTTAAAAACTGTTCAGTCCTTGCTAGCTATAACATAGAATTGTAATGTAAATGGGAATAGAGCATAAGGTCTCACCAGAGGGCAGGTCCATCTCAGAAGCAGCATGAGAGGCAAGATGGAATGGCTCAGGAGTTCCATGGTGGCGAGACGATTGAGGGGCAAGATGGTAGGATGGCTCAGGAGTTCCAAAGGCGCGAGATGGCTGCAGAGAGGCAAGATGGTAGGATGGCTCAGGAGTTCCATGGTGGCGAGACGATTGAGAGGCAAGATGGTAGGATGGTTCAGGAGTTCCATGCTGGCGAGACGATTGAGGGGCAAGATGGTAGGATGGCTCAGGAGTTCCAAAGGCGCGAGATGGCTGCAGAGAGGCAAGATGGTAGGATGGCTCAGGAGTTCCATGGTGGCGAGACGATTGAGAGGCAAGATGGTAGGATGGTTCAGGAGTTCCATGCTGGCGAGACGATTGAGGGGCAAGATGGTAGGATGGCTCAGGAGTTCCATGGTGGCGAGACGATTGAGAGGCAAGATGGTCGGATGGCTCAGGAGTTCCATGGTGGCGAGACGATTGAGGGGCAAGATGGTAGGATGGCTCAGGAGTTCCAAGGTGGCAAGACGATTGAGGAGCAAGATGGTAGGATGGCTCAGGAGTTCCATGGTGGCGAGACGATTGAGAGGCAAGATGGTAGGATGGCTCAGGAGTTCCATGCTGGCGAGACGATTGAGAGGCATGATTGTATGATGGCTCAGGAGGTCCAAGGGCGTGAAACGGCTGCAGAGAGGCAAGTTGACTAGGCGGAGATATTTCTGATGAGGAAATGGCCTCACGCAACACTGACGGCAGAGGTGGAATGGAAGGCGCCTTAGGGAGGACTGGCTTGCGCTTCACAGGCTCCTCGTTAGACTCCTCCTGACTCGAGAGGAAGCGCTGGTTTGGTCTTTCAGAGAAATATAACAAAATATTTAGAACCCTGCAGCCATGTAAGTTTACACTGCCTACTATGAAGAGACCCATCTATAAATGAAACTCTATAAAACTGAAGTTAAAGTAAAACCTCAGTTGCTACTTCAAGTGCTACTTCTTACAGAAATTTGGCAACTTAAATGCTTAAATCTTTTTACATGCCTTAGTTTAGAGACAAACATAATGAAGACCAGGTGTGTCAAACATAAGGCCCAGGGGCCAGATCGGGCCCGCCAGCAGGTTCTTGCGTAGGAAGGGAAAATTAGAAAAAAAGAATAATCCCATCCAATTGTCTTCAACAATGTGTAATAAGCAATATTTCTATGATTTGATAAATTGCATTATTAAAAAGCACTATAACCATCTTAAGGAAGGAAGAGGCTGAGAAAACTGACATGGAAGTAGGGTATTTCAAGAGAAAAAGAGCAGTATATGATAGCAGTACATGATTTGTACTTGCTTGTAAGTGAGTATAGTAGAAGAGTATATCAAACAACAATCTGATACCCATGCAGAAAAATGACAATGACGGCCCCTACAAGGTCTCATTCCAACAAATCCAGCCCACTGCCCAATAAGAGTTTGACACACCTGATGTAGACAAACTGAGCAAAATCTGAGGGCAACAATCATTATCCTGGATTCAGCAGATGTGTGACATACCTGGTTTTTCTTTTTTCTGGCCTCCCCTCCTCTGCTTCTGACTGGAGGTCTGTGTCATCTTCTGCCCGGCGAAGTTTCAACCTTGCCTCACTAAAGCTATCTGTCAAGAATGGAAACCAAGTGAAAAACAAAGCTTTACCCAAACCGGTTTTAGTGTTGTGAGATTAGATCATGATTGTTATATATTAAATCATTCGGTTCTTGTAATGTCTGCATCCCAGTGTCAACTTTACATTACAAAAAAACAAATAATACACTTAATGGCACCAGTCATAAACATAAAAGTGTCATTAATGTTGTGCGTCATGCTAATAGGGCTCACTCTTATGTAGACACCTTCAAATAAAGTGTTACTGTTACATTTAAATTTTAAGAAATACATAAAAAAGGTGGCTTGATTTAGTTCCCATGAACAATGGATTAGAGTGAACACTCACTTGCTTTGTAAAGAACCCTGATGTCATAACTTGTCCAGGTCTCCTTAGGCATCTCACAGTTCTTGATGGCCTTCAACATGGCATCGAGTTTGTAGTTAGGCCATTTACAAGTCTCTGCTTCCACCCACACACCTGGCACCACCTCCACTTCATTCGTCTTAACGAAGCTCACTATGTAATACACTGAGGGTTGGGGGGGGGGGGATTGAAGTTATTTTAGATGTAAAAGGGGAAAGACAACGAAACTGCCCTGTTCCCCAAATGGCATCCTGAAATATTTTAATACGTCATTCAGCCTTGTACATTTTAAATCTGAAGACAAATTTGACACTACAAAAACTCCTACTTCATGAGAATCAACTGGGTAATGAAAGAATGTCTCCATCTTTGCAAATTCACGGTAGATGATGTACTCCTGGTCTTTATAGACAATTATATTTTCCACCAAAGCAACAATCTGATTGATTCTAACACAGTTGTCTCCTTCTGTAATTCTGACGCGCACATCATTCACTACCAGTTCTCTGAATTGTAGAACATCCCCTTCAAACAAGTCTGGTACAGGCCCATTTCTATGCTCTATATTTACTTGCATTTTTGGCCACTTAACCTCAACGCTAGGTTTTTGGTTGTGAACTTCAGACACTCTACGGATCACCTGAGTAAGAGGGCTGTGTGGTTTCCTGATCATTTTTTTTAATGTACACAGGTAATTTTCGAATGGAAACCCAGAGATCACATCTAAATGACCATGAATCTTTACATCATCACTAAGATGAATCAACCCATGTATATTGTAGACAACAAACTCAGGACCATACAATTTACTAAAGTGCTCCACAAATGACACAAGTAACCTTTTCGCAAAACCATTCAGAGCTGAACAAAGGCAGGGATTGGCTAAAATCGAGATGGCAACAGACAGCAGCATGAAGTTGTTATACATTTCCTCAGGTAACACACCCCTAAGAACAAGAGGACCGGTGTACAGAAGGAACTGCCTGAGTTCAGTTGCCTTCCACCTTAGTCTTTCTGCCAGACTCCTTGGCTTCCTAGCAAATTCAACTGGGACGAATGCTTTCAAACTTACCAGCTTTTCAGAGATCTCCTGCATGTCACGACCTGAACGACGACACCGAAGAGGACCAGAACTGCCAAACCACAAATCTAAGAGCCTCCTCATTACTCCCAAACAAACCAAATGCATATAATCGTGAGGAAACTGACTGACCATACCGATACCTGCTTCAAGTAGAGGGGAAACTGCTATGTGATGTTCCTCATCTGTGCCCCTCGCAAATGACTCATCAGTCCTATCAGCAGGACTTACCTCTGGGAATGTCATGCGGTGACGAGCATAAACACCTGGCTGTAAACACTTATCACATCCTGCATAACCTGAATGGCCTTTCACCTGTTTGATAAAGGCTCTAGCAGGAGCATCACAAATGACCGAACTTACCTTCAGGAACATGGTTTTTGAGCCTATGACAAATCCCTCTTTCAGCATTGTCAATTCTTGAACAAGGGCTCCAAGATACTCCTGCAATGAAGTGGGTTTAGTCTCACCACAGAACAAAGCAATTAACAGTGGCCTGCTGGAAACATAGTCTTTGTGACGCAACATGCCTAACACTGGCCAGAACTGAGTCAACGAACTCTTAAACAGCGGCAATCCATCGAAATTAAGCTGCAACATAAAGACGTTTCTATCTGGAAATTTGGACGACAAATGCTCAAAGGTTTTGCGAAACATGTTCAAAATACCAAAATAGAAAAACACCCCACCAGCCAACCTTTCTAGAGTGTACTTGGTTGCCGTTTTTAAAAGGGTTCTCCCATCCTTTGGAAGAAAGGGGTGATGCACTCTAAGGATGCACAGAAGAGCAGACAATGCCACTAATGACACACCATACTCAACAGCCCAGTCAGACAGAGCAGTGGACAAATCTAATGAAGGAGAAACCTCATCATCCTCCTCATCATCTTCGGAGACCTCATCATTTTCAGAGACCTCATCCTCGCTCACCATCTCATCACTCACCATCTCAGTGTCCACAACTTCACCAAAGTCACTACTAACCATCCCACTGTGCTCTACAACACCTGTGCAAAGACTTCTTTGTACCTCTAAAATTCTGTCGTTTGTCCTTTTTATGGCTCTCTTGCGCATGTTACTCCACTGGGACCGCTCCATTGTGAACTAGGGGAAACCAAACACATCAGACATTTGTTAACGCTACTGATTTATTTAGAGAAAAAAGAGAAGAGAAAGGTCTTTGTATGTCTTGAACAGTGTATGTCCCAAGCAGTCTAGGCTGTACTGTAGGGTAAACCTTAAATAGTCACATAAAAAACAACTCCACTGCTCATTTGATTTATTTGTATTGAAATTTGAAATCAAATCTTTCAAATGTCAATAAACATACGCTGTTCGAGGCATACAATGTTACACTAACCAAATAAAACAGCTCCGTTCAAAAATACTTAGAGAAGGTAATGAAACATATTTCATGTTGAAGCCTGCAGCTTATTGATAATTTCATAGATTGTAAAAATCTGTCAGGCTCAATTGTGGAATAAGATAGCAACCATGAAATGAAGAACATGGAAAAAGACATTTTTTGTTGGTGAGGCTAAATACAGTCATATTAATATAGCCTAAAAGTATTCACCCCTTGCAGACACGTGACTTAAGTCACGTGACGGCTCCATGCTGGACAGCAAAAAGATAGGAGACGGACGGCAAATTACATTGTCATAATGATTATGATGAACTGAACACCATTACTATCATATTTGTAGTTCAATGTATTGCTGTTTGGGGTCTGACAGTCAAAGAAAGATGCCAGTGGTGTTAGATGAAATGGGTAATGATCGCAAATGTAAAGTTATTAAAACTGGTGGTAACAGCAGGGGGAGATAACGTTAGGTCGTAACCTTAGGCTACTGTAATTAACATTATAGTAAATGAACACCCATAAGTATTTCTGGACTAAAATATTGCAAAGCGATTTGGTTACTTTATTTGTCTTGCTTTTATCAGTTGTAACATAGTCACAACGTTAAGGATGTCATATCAGAACATGAAATAATAACTTAGCTGCCACACTTAGAACAGAGAAGGTTTAAAGCGGAGCATCAAGGATCTTTGCTTAGAAGCTAGCTATTCTAGCTAACGTTTATCGTAGCTCATAGTGCTAGGGCTAATGTAACTCGTCAGTTTGTACGTTGCCCAGCGAATAAACTTACTTCTTACATGTCTAAAGTTAAAGAATTGAAAGAAATAGGAAATTAAAAAAAACCTTGAACGGTATTATCTGTTTACATTCAGATCTTGCCATAGACTTTGCCTAAATGCTTGTAGTCTGCCGTCCTGTTCAGTCTATGGTTGCCATAGTAACCGCTGCTGTGCTTCTTACACTGACGAGATAACCATGCAATTGTGGTTGAAATGGTTATGGTTATGGTTATGGATTTAGCAGACGCCTTTGTCCAAAGCGACATATAAATACAAAACAACATAATAATATTTAAAAATGAACAGGGAACAGATTAAAATCTAGGTCAAATATAGTAAGGAGAATAGTTGTAGTACACAATAATATCAATTCAATCAATAGCCTAATAAAAAAGCAATGTAAAAAAGGGGAAAGGCAATAATAAAACAATAATGTCAATTCAATCAATAATATAAAAACAATAACATGCTAAGACTACATTAAGGAGAATATCAAGAATAAACAATAATGTCAAATTAATTAACAGCCCAATTAAAATAAAACAACATTATATAAACCATAACACATAAGCGCTTAAACAACTAAGTATATGTTGAATAGGAATGTCTTTAGACCCCTCTTAAACGACCCAAAACTACCACAGGAACGGAGACCACTGGGCAGTTCATTCCACCAACATGGAACCACTGAAGAAAAGAGTCTGGAATTAGACCCAGTTTTTATGATAAGATAAAGATCAATATAAGATCAATAAAATAAAACAACAGCAGTGATTGGCTGCAAAAATAAATAATGTCACGCATCTTGCACCTCTCAAAACTGGGCTATCAGGTAACCTAGAGAAAAATTTGAAATTTGAAAATTATGAAATATGACTAAGGCATTAAAATGCTGCTTGTTTGTCAGGATACTTTTTCACTGATTTATTTTAAAAAATATGAGCTATGAGTGTGAATGTTATATAATCCATCCCCTAATTCTGTTTTACTGGTTTATTTGACAAATAATCTATATAGATTTGCTCTATAAAGACCTTATGTCTGTTTGGGATTGTTTTGAGAGCCTATTGATGTATCTCAGAATAAAGGAATGTCCACAACATTAGTGATGGTTTTTTTGTGTGTGTGAATGTATTTTACTTAACTCATTGAATGTAGCTGGATACTCATGAACGCATGTCTCTAATAGCCACAATAGGAGTAATTTTAGCAACACCGTATTTTGTGTGGCCCATAACGACCCAGTGGATCATGAAAATGTGCCAAAATTCACATTCCTTGCTTGTTGTTGGTACATTAATCCCATTCAGATTTCCACTTATCTGAGATGTAAGAGTTCAGTATAGGTTTAAGGTCTGGGGCAGGGATTTGACATTCTGTGACTTCTTTATTGAGGGTTTGCTTAGAGGCACTGTCCGCTTTCTCATTTCCCCTCAGACCAACATGGCCTGGGACCCAGCAAAAAACTACACTCAAGTTCTGGTTCTTTAGACGTTCTAGTTGATCAAGCTCAGCTTTGGTTGTACTTTTTGCGTGACATTAAAGCTGTAATTACATACATAGTTATTCTACTGATCTTTATACTATTCATCCTGCACATAGACTTATTCTTACTACTCTTATAATGTTGTTTCTGCACTACAATGACACTGTTTCCACACTGTACATAGCTGTATGTTATGTACATCTGTTTTATTATATTCTGTTAATACACTGCATATATCTATATTATTATTTATACTATTATAATGTTACTGCTACATCTACATACATTATTCTACTTATTGTATGAGATAACTGCTAATACACTGCACATATTTATATTTAATTCATATCACTCTAAACCACCTTCTCACCTCACTCCCGAAACACAAAGAAAACAAACCAAAATATATCTATGCAAGAACATGGGATGTCGTTGTATTCCAAACAATAAGCCAACAGTCGTGGAAGGGCATTACTACGGTTAAATCTCACTATAATCTCCTAGCTGTGCGATATGTCCCATTACAACCCATTGATTTGATTCGTGTTCTTGCCGTCCACTAGGTTATTTTGCTGTGGCGCGAACAAAACGTGACGTCACATGCAAGGGCTGCAGGCTCACATTGCTTTGACTGTGCTAGAAGGCTACATCAATTATCAAACAACGCGAACTTCACCTGATCTCACGAAGGCAGTAATTTTTAAAAAGCCCAAAACTAAATAGAAAACATGTGAAACTCAAATTTAAAATTAGACTGGCGCATCCCTCATGTACACTAGTAGGCAGAATGCAGCAAGTACCCCTGGCTGCAGCTTGCAGATCGGGGCTGGGCTCAATGTGAGGCGGAGCTGCAGCTAGGGGCTTCTCGAATGCAGCGGGAAAATGTCTGCCTCTTGCATTCTTTAGGTGCCATCTTGACCACGCCATGCGGTGTTAATAGACACGAAGTAGTGGCTTTTATACGGATTTCTTCAAACAACCATTGAATACTCTAAAAATGTGCATATGCTATTTTAATACCAATAAACTGCCTATCCATACATCATATGCAATTTTCTCATCAAATTTTAGTCATCTAAAACTGATATGACCGTCTGCCTGGTGCTCATGAGGGCAAGTTAGGATACGAAAAAAAATCTAAAGTTACTTAGCAAAGACGTTTACACAGCCTAACGTTACGCAAAAACAAACAAAAAAATGCAACATAGAACGAGAGTTAAAACCATACAGAATACAGCTTACCTTACTTTTAGTTGGCTCTTGGTAGTCACAGGTGAAATCTCTGTCAGGAAATGTACAGGAACATTTGGTTTTGGTGAACATGCTAAACCTAGCAGCTAGCTAAAGTAAGTGCTACGGTCAGGTACAACTATTCAAAAAAGGGAGTTTAATGCTTCTCATATCATATAATGCCAGTTTACACGGAACTTACCACCTACAATATACAACAGAAAATATAATTAGGTAACTGGCTATTTGCACGATAGTTAATGGAATTACTAAAAATAAAGCATGGTTAAGCTTAAGCAACACACTTTACCTCAGCGATCGGTGACAGGTACTGAGGGTGAGAACATGGGTGAGAAGAATAGTCCGACTTTGTTTTAAAATGGCGGCAGTAAGGTCAAAGGGTAAATCACAAATTGTTTAATAAGTTCGTTTTTTTCCATACTTAAATATCACGTATCAGTGTTTATTACATTTATTATTATATTTATTATGTCAAGTTAATTATTGTCCGAGTCTACCTTTACATACATTTAAAATACGATTTCAGTAAAATGTATTTACCGGTATTATTAAATGAAATTGTGTAACTTTCGTGTAATTTCGTAAAGTTATGACAAAGACAATCTTGTCCATTAGAGACTATATTTTCTGATAAAACCATAGGATAAAACTGGAGAGGAAATACTTGTCTAAGACATTTCACAATCACTCCCACAACAGCAACTGAAAAATACGTTGAATCTGGCATGTTTCCTATTTGCCAGAAGAGAGCCATAAAATAATGCCCCTCCCTCCACCACCTCCAGCTGCCGCCACCACCTATTCCGGAACTCTTCAGGGTTGCCATCCATTTGCCGACATCGTACACAAACCAAACAAATGCCAGAAGAATCCAGAAAAGGCCCGGAAGATTTTGCTATCTGGGTAGTGGCTCTCTGCATCTATGAAAATTCATTAACAGCAATCGGTAAGGGTAGACTTTAAAGATGAAAGTTTTGCGGTGAATTAATTGTTGTTTTTGTCTCTTGCAGGAGAAGAACATGATTTTTGGGGGAACATTTCTAACAGCATTTTTTCATCATTCAGACTTTTTTAAACATTCAATAAAATGAATTGAAAATATTTCTGGCATCTTTCGTGTGTCAGATCTAATCATTTATAGCCTAGTGTAAAATGTGCAATCTCAAGTTCCGACCTAAATAAATAAAGGTCGTATAACCCGGGGGTGGGCATAGCTTTGATGAGTCGTTAAAACATTGGCTCATTGTCGTTTTCGATGATTTGCCGACATCCCGGCGATGTCTTGCCAATGAGAAAACGATGAGTCGTGGAAACATTGGCTCATTTTCGTTTTCGATGATTTGCCGACATCCCGGCGATGTCTTGCCAATGAGCAAACGATGAGTCGTGGAAACATTGGCTCATTTTCGTTTTTGATGATTTGCCGACATCAGTAAGATTTATGTGTGCCGTCTGGGAACTTTACCAAAACACTGGAAATCAGACACAAAATGAAATTATTCTGTCATAAAATAACACTTGTTTTTACTTCACAAGGTACATGCAGTCAATCAAAGTACACCAGGTTTCAAAATACTGGCTATTGTTGACATTACAGAAACTGCATAGACTTTTATGTTTCAGTTTTACAGGTATTTACATGCAAAACATGCAATCCACCGTTTTTACACTGAATTTCTTGGTTGGGAACTATGTCCACATGTAATGTTCACATTCAAAAGCATTCCAGTGAAAAGCAAATCAGTTTTTTTTCCCTTTACTGTTTACTACAGGAGGTACAGTAGAAATACTGTTTTACAGTACGATAGAACAGAAAGTTTTACAGTATTGCTTACAGTGAACAAAATAAACTGTAATAACTTATTTCCATCATTAATTTTTCCAAACCATTTCCAGAATTTTTGAACTTGAAAATATCTAAAATACTATAGAGGAGATGAGATTCAAACTCACACAGGATAGGCTAGCTTTGCACATGATCTATCCTGTGCTTTGCTACATATGTTTTGCGTCCCCAACGTCACATACACACAAAAGGTAGGCTACAGTCTCTGTGCGAAACAGACCAGCATCTCGCACGGAGTTTACGTTATTGAGGTTTCGTTGAAAAGAAGCTTAGTTTGGTGAAATTTGGAGTGGAGTGGAGCTGTTAACTGTTTATAACTAAGGTGAAGTTAGTCAGCACCAGCAAGGAACGCTATGTCAGGACAGATGGACAGATGGGCAGGCTTCTGCTGCATGCTCCAGACAAAGCTAGGCCTACAACTTCGGAGGAAACATAGTGAAAAACGAGAAAGAAAATACAGTGAAGATTATGTTAAATATGGATTTAAAGTAACGATTGACAAAACTGGAGAGGATGTAGCCTACCACTGTTTCGTATGTTCAACGGTGCTTTCGACGAGGCCATGAATTAAACCGCCGAAACTTACTCGCGTCATGAGACACAGATTGCAGTTTCTTGCAACAGATTTTGTGTGATGTCAAAGGACAGCTGCTCATGAGAAAGAGTGCTGCTGTTAGATGTCATGCACTCTTTGCAACTATACCTCTGTTGGAGTGGTTTTCCACACTGGCATATCTAAAGCAAAGGGCAAGGCTGGAACATAGACTGTATAAAATAGGGCACAGGAACCAGAGAATAATATGACCGCTATGCACCACTATATCACCACGACTGTGTGGAGTACCCCCCCCCCCCCACACACACACACACACACACACACACAGTGGGCAAAGTGCACGGTGGGCTTTGTCAGAATGGTGGTCCCTGGCACAGAACCAGTTGAAAACCCCTGTATTACATCCCTGCTGAAAAAACCAGCTAGAAACCAGCTTATGCTGGTAGCTGGTTTTAGCTGGTTTTAGCTGGTCTTTGCTGGTTTTCTTCCAGCTCTTGCTGGTCTTTGCTGGTGTAGCTGGTTGGGCCACCAGCTGGATATGCTGGCGTGACCATCTGAGGAAGCTGGTCATGCTGGTTTGACCAGCCTGTCTTGTGGGATACAGCTGGTGCAAGATGGTCATGCTGGTGACCAGCCTGCCAAGCTTGACATTGTTGGTGTAAGATGGTCATGCTGGTTTGACCAACATAAGCTGGCACGACCAGTTAAACCAGCAGTGTTGACCAGCAACACCAGCTAAAATGACCAGCTTGAGGTGGTACGACAAGCAAAACCAGCTGAATTACCATCGTTAGGTGGGTAAACCAGCTGAAGGTATGTTTTCGCAAGAGATTTGCTGGTCTAGCTGGTCAACCATCATAGGGTGGTCAAACAAGCTGGTCAACCAGCAAACCACCTTTAGCTGGTCAGGCTGTTTTTTTCAGTAGGGATTATTACATTACGTTGTAAGCTGTACTGTTGCACTGTTGGTCTTACTCATTTGCACTATCACCATGACCACTATCACCATTGCACTACCACCGTGTCACTCATTCACACAGAGCACATTACCATACCTTACTATGTACAGGAAATCACAGGATCAGTCCCTGCCTCAGTCATTGCCATTGCAAGCGCCTCTGATTGATTAATCACCACTATGTGCATGGATACTGTTTTTAGAATTGATTTAGATTAAGTGTTAGTATAATTTGTATTTTTGTAAATTGTATTTTAGTATATTTTTATATATTGTATTAAGTGTCAGTTAGTATAATTTGTATTTTAGTATATTTAGCATATTCTTTATCTTGTACTGTCCTTATTATATTGCTTAGTTGTGTTTTTATATTATATACTTAAATTACTCTTTCTGCTGTTAGAGAATGTGTTTGTGTTGTATGTATGCTGCTGAGACCTTGAATTTCCCCTGGGGATCAATAAAGTATCTATCTATCTATCTATCTATCTATCTTTTAAATGTCAAGGCCCTCGGAAGTCTACCAATGAAGTATGGAGATACTTTGAGCCTCGTAAATGGTGTAAAACAGTATTTTATTTGCATGGCTAGGCCAATGCCCGAGGCACCCCTATCGAAAAACTGTTGGTAGCATTGGCTAACTAGCGCCAGATTTCTGAGTGCAGGGGACAAGCCGAAATGAGCTATGAGACATACGTTCACACTCGTATCATGTTTCAACACACTTTGGTCAAAATCACACCGGAATTCTCCTTTAAGTAAGTATAAGTATAAAAAATGTTGGGTTAAAAATAACCCAAATATAACCCAGCCGCTGGTTAACTATTGGACCAACACCACATTGAGTTATCCTAACCCAATGGTCTGGGTACATTATTAAACCCAGCAGGTTGGGTATGATTCTAACCCAAAACGCTGGGTTATATCAACACAACGTTAGTTAAATTGGCACAAAAGACTGGGTAAAGGTAACCAATGTGCTGGGTTATAACTATATAAATGTTCAGTAAAATTTACACAGTATATTGGGTATAGATTCAACCCAAACCACTGGGTTATATCAACAGAACTGCTAGTTAAAATGACCAGTTGTCGGGTTTTCCAAACCCAGTATTTGGGTTGCATTGAGAGAAAATGGGCAACAAATAGCCATGCAATGAAATAAAACAGGTCGACATAATTATTTATTTGACAGTTTACTTTATTTTTGAATGGATAACCTACTATAAAAGCAGCATCAGCATGTGATAAGTTACTTCCATGAAGACAGCTAGATTCCACGGTCCATTTGGGGGTCAGCCCTGTCAATCAAAGAAAGAAAAAGAGTGAATTAATCACTGCTATTGACAGAACTTTATATCAAGACTTTCACGTAAGGCAGCAGGCCGAGACAACATCCCAGGTCGTGCGCTGAAGGACTGCGCTGAGGAGCTTAAGGATGTCTTCACAGACATCTTTAACACTTCCCTGAAGCAAGCCATCGTCCCATCATGTTTCAAAGCTGCCACCATCATACCTGTGCCGAAGAAAACTGCTAGCCTGGCTAGCGCCACCACTTCTCAATGAGACGTGGTCTGGGAAAAAAATGCCCAGATCCGTTTATTGGGTGCCACGGATGTCTATCAAATGCGTCTGTGCATAGCTCATCATTGTCTTGCTTTCCCCCTTGTTCTGTGATTGGTCCCCTATCTCAGACGAAAATTTGCTCCATGGTCTCCAGGCTGCCTTAGCAGCGTGAATCAAATCGCGCGCAAGGCAGCATGGGAACACCCAGGCTAGAAAACTGCTCCATCCTGCTTCAATGACTACCGCCCCGTGGCACTGACACCCATCATCATGAAGTGCTTTGAGCGGCTTGTCATGTCACACATCAAATCCATTCTCCCCCCCACCCTGGACCCCTTCCAGTTTGCATACCGAGCCAAACGGTCCACAGAGGATGCAATCTGCTCTGCCCTCCACCCAGCCCTCACCCACCTGGAAAAAAAGACTCATATGTGAGATTGCTGTTTATAGACTTCAGTTCTGCATTCAACACCATAATACCACATCAACTCATCTGCAAACTTGACAAACTGGGACTCAGTACCTACCTCTGCAACTGGCTACTGGACTTCCTCTGTCAGAGGCCTCAAGTAGTACGTGTTGGCAACAATATCTCAAGCAGCATCACACTGAGCACGGGGGCCCCCCAAGGCTGCGTGCTCAGTCCGCTGCTCTTCACCCTGCTGACGCATGACTGCACTGCAACCTACAGCAACAACCACATAGTGAAATTTGCTGACGACACAACTCTGGTGGATCTCATCACCAAGGGCGATGAGACTCAATACAGGATGGAGGTCGACCATCTGACCACGTGGTGCAGGGACAACAACCTCCTGCTGAACGTCAGCAAGACCAAGGAGATTGTTGTTGACTTCCGGAGAGGTCACACCCAAGACCTGCCACTGACCATTGACGGTGCTGTGGTGGAGAGAGTGAGCAGCACCAAATTCCTGGGAGTGCACATCAGTGAAGACCTCTCCTGGACCACCAACACTGCATCACTGGCGAAGAAAGCTCAGCGCCGCCTGTACTCAGGCGAGCAAGTGCTCCACCAGCCATCATGACCACATTCTACCGAGGCACCATTGAGAGCATCCTCTCCAGCTGTATCGCTGTGTGGGGCGGAAGCTGCACTGAATACAACAGGAAAGCCCTGCAGCGCATAGTGAACACAGCTGGAAGGATTATTGGTGCTTCACTCCCCTCCCTGAAGGACATTTACACCTCCCACCTCACCCGCAAGGCGACCACAATTGTGAGTGATGCAAGTCACCCCGCTCACAATTTGTTTGATCAACTGCCCTCTGGGAAGAGGTACAGAAGCCTGCGCTCCCGCACCACCAGACTCACCAACAGCTTCATACACCAGGCTGTTAGGATGCTGAACTCACCAAACATTATCAGTGAATGATGTTGACAAACATTAAAAATCAGAGAGAAAAATATTAGCGCAACACACTCGGAAACAATGACCACCTCATGGAGTTGTTTAACAGCAGACTCACAAACGTTAACGTTAGTGGCAGTGACAGTTCTACCATTAGCAAGCTAGCTCATGTTAACACATTCAGTTAGTTAAATCCAAGTTGTCTGTAACGTTAATGTTACCACCCAGTAAGTTACATGGCTATAATATGAAGCTACCCTGAATTAATTAATATGTTGTTTGGCATGATGATTACCGTACGTGTGAAGAGACTACTTCGACTGTATACATTAGCTGACACACATGTTGCACTACCACGAAACATTTAATTAACGTTAGCATAACAACCGTCTGCTAACATTAACCTAGCCAGCTGTTGGTATGCTAATTTTAGTTAGTTGTAAAAGTTTGTTTTTGTTTCTGTTCAGCAGTTCATACCCAGTGAACAAAGAACTTGTTGTTTTTAAGAGTCTGTCCTTGTGTAGATTTAACATTAACTGGCTTGAATTAACGAAATTGGCAGGCAGAATATCCATTCATATCACGAAGGGTATCTCTGGGTGGACTTTTAAAATCCGCCTGAATAATAATAATAAAAAAAAGTTAAAAGCAGACACATACCTTACGAAATCGTCTGATTTCCACTGCATGATGACAGCTGCAGGACTGCATGGACAG
>NW_027468718.1:2667771-2680271 GCF_046254945.1 Alosa pseudoharengus | reverse complement strand
ATCTGAGGAAGAACTGGGATGGCTTGCTCAGAGTATGAGCTGTATAGGGACCCCATAATCTAATCTATTCCATAGTGGGGGCAGCGGTAGTGTAGCGGTTACGGAGCTGGGCTAGCATGCAGTAGCATAGCGGTTAAGGAAGTGGGCTAGCATGCAGTAGCGTAGCGGTTAAGGAGCTGTGCTAGCATGCAGTAGCGTAGCGAGCTGGGCTAGCGTGCAGTAGTGTAGCGGTTAAGGAGCTGTGTTATCGTGCAGTAGCGTAGCGGTTAAGGAGCTGGGCTAGCATGCAGTAGCCTAGTGTAGTGGTTAAGGAGCGTGAATGTAGAGCCTTGAGATGAATGAAACACTAGTGTGTGAATGTAATAGTCTGAGCATTGAGATGAATGAAACACTAGTGTGTGAATGTAATAGTCTGAGCTCTGAGATGAATGAAACACTAAGATAGCAGGAGTACAGTGGAGGGATCATTTTAGCAAATGTATTGTAGCGTTTTACCAAGAGCCAGAGTTTCATTAACTGGTTTATTGAACAAAGCACACAATGCAGCATGTAACACACAGCGGCCCGTGTCAGGCCCAGAACGCAAAAAGAGGCAGAACTTCCTCGAACCGTAGACTATATTCCTCGGGGGGTCCCGCCCCCCTCTCACCAGGCTGCCAACCATGAGCGTGCCCGGGGTTACGCATAGCACGGTCGCTACATTACCCCCCCGCATCAAAGTTCCTCGACCCTGAGGGAACAACAAATACACACAACACAACACAACAACTTTAAACAAAGTCTTTCAGATGGGCCAGCGGTTTTCTTCGCCTCTGGGGCCGAGCAGGCACCGCCATAACACGTGTGGGAGAGAGTGGCACTGGGGAGAGGGGTGAGGTGGGAATGTCCGAATGTGTGTCTGTGTGCCCATTTGTGGGCGTGTGTAGGGCCCGGTGCCCCTCCCGCTGAGTGAATGCAGGGTGAATAGTGTCTGGGAGGGGGCTGTTAGGGGGGGTCTGTGAGGGCCTGTGTGATATATGCGCGGGCCGTCTCTCTCTCTGACGCCCTCTCCAACGCCTCGTGCAGGGACCGTGGGTGTGTCAGCTGCACCTCCACACGCAGTTCAGGTGGTGAGAGGGCTTGCATGAACCGGTCGCGGGCTAACTCGCTCTGTACCGCCGGGGGCATGCTGCTATATGCTCTGCGGGTAAGGCTCTCAATGTCGTTGGCTAGTTGTCGTAGCGGCTCGCCATGTCTTCTGTATCTGTTATTTAGTTCATTGCGGAGGAGCTCTGCTCCTGTCAAATCCCCGAACCGTCGTTGGAGGGCCCCTACCAGTGCGTCGTAGTTCCCTCCGTCATCCACGTCTAAGAGCAGCAAGCATGCTAAAGCCTCATCCGTAAGGCACATCGCCAATTGTAACGCTTTAGTCTCTTGCGACCAGTTCTGTGATTTAGCAAGCAGTCCGAACTGCGCATGAAAAGCTTCCCAGCTCACCTTCCTGTTGTACTTTGGAGTCTTCACGGAGCTAGCCGCTGCTGCCGCTGTTATTGTGGACTGGGCGCCGCCATTGTTGTTTACTTCTGAGCTTCCCACGCCGGAGGTGACGTTAGTGTTTACGTCCCCCTCCAGCTTTGGCTTGCGGATAGCGCAGCGTGCGGGCCCTCGTCCGATAAAGCCAGCCTCGGAGGTCATCTCTTCCATCGTGCCCCGAGGATGGCCTCTTCTGTCCTCCAGCCGTCGCAGCTCCCTTGTTAGGTCGCCAAACGTCCATTCCCCGGCTCCGTCTCCGTCATTCATCTCACCAGCCATTCCACAAGATGCAAACATTTTCTCCCCACACACTCTGTGGCGGCACCGTCTTGCTAACGCTAATCTCTAACTAAACTGGTCACTTAACTAACAGTGCAGGGTGCACCCTCGGTCTTCCCTAATCACTCCTTCGATCATTTTTACTTCTGACACCAGTGTAGCGTTTTACCAAGAGCCAGAGTGTTGAGGGTAGATGTGAGAGAGAAGTCGTGAGCAGGTGTGAAACACTCGGGAGAAGTCGGAGATGTTGAAAAAAGATGGGAATTTTATTGTTTCTCCCAATTAAGGCAAAAAAGGCAATAAAATGTAACAAAATTAAAGAAAACAAAATACTTTTAGAAAAATAAAGAAAATTGACATGAGTCAAAAAAATGTATCAAAATACAATTATGCAGCTGCTTCGAACAGACTTTGAAACAAGTCACTTTGTCACTAGAGCATATAACAGACTTATGTCCTCAACTCTCGCTTCCCAGACAGACTGAAGCGGTTGGTCTATATAGGCCTACAGCGCACCCTGAAATTGGCACATACCAACACCACAGTACATTACAGGGGTGGCTCAGGCGAGTAGACAATAAAAGCTTAAAACAGCCAAAATGCACATATCTACAACACTAGAATTTAAAGAATATTATTTATATGACTCAGGCTAACATTTGGCAAAGCCACAATATAAATTAGCAGCTAATAAATTCATAAACAAAATTCCGGGTCACTTCCTATTGACCCGGAAGTCATAGCGTCATTTCAAAACATTTAAGCTTGACAATCGCGGCAAACATTCCTTTAAACAAACAAACAGAAGACGCCGGTAAGACAGAGATGGTATGTGAAACTATGTTACCTTTAAGCTAAATAAACAGACACATAATGAACAAAGATATGTGTTGCGTGATTATTGTAACCGGTCATGATTGTGAAGTAAATGGTGTGGTTTTAAACAGTAAGAGATGTAATGATGGTTGTAGCTATAGCATATTAAATCACCGTAGTTTTGGATGTTAACTGTGCACTAGAAAGCTACGGGATTGCTGTGGGGGTTTTGATGAATGACTAGGTCAACAGATGATATGAAAACAGTATGAGGATTAACGGAACACATTGACACACTAGACAAACACATAAAGGCAACATTTGTACTCAGTCTTTGAGAGAAGGAATAGGTAGCGCATCGCTACCGTGACGGCAGCTATGCGCCCCGTCACACACCCCCCCCCTTAAGAGAGAGCGTCCAGGTCCAGCTCATGACGCGACAGAAAGTCAGCAATGACATTGTCCTTTCCAGCCCTATACCTCACAGTAAACCTGTATGGCTGTAGGGACAGATGCCATCGTGTGATTCTAGAATTAAAATCACGCATGCGGTGTAGCCACTGCAAGGGCCTATGGTCTGTCTCCAAGACAAACTCTTTACCAACAAGGTAATATTTTAAAGTGTCCAGAGCCCACTTGATGGCAAGACACTCCTTTTCAATGGTGGAGTACCTCGTCTCGCGAGGGAACAGTTTGCGGCTAACAAACTGTATGGGTCTTTTGTCCTCCCCCTCACCCTGCAACAACACTGCTCCCAGGCCAATACCCGAAGCGTCGGTTTGCACAGTGAAGGGCAAGGAAAAGTCAGGACTCTGCAACACTGGTTCGTGGCACATGCTCTCCTTGAGGTTGTGGAAAGCTGCCTCACACTCAGCAGTCCAGACCACCTTGTTGGGGCTGGTCTTGCGAGTGAGGTCGGACAGGGGAACTGCTCGGCTTGAAAAGTTAGGGATAAAACGCCGGTACCATCCGACCAACCCCAGGAAAGATCTCACCCCCTTCTTGGTTGAAGGCGGCTGGGAGCTGCGAATGGCGTCCACCTTGCTGACCTGAGGACGTATTGTGCCACCACCCAGGACATATCCCAGGTAGCACACTTCAGACTGGGCAAGCTGACATTTGCTAGCATTCACTACTAGCCCAGCCTGATGAATCCTATGGAAGACATCTCTCAGGTGTTGAAGATGTTCTTTCCACGACGAACTGTGGATTATGGCGTCATCGATATAAGCAGCAGCGTAGTCCTCAGCGCCCCTAAGCACCTCGTCCATGAGACGCTGGAATGTTGCTGCTGCACCATGTAGGCCAAATGGCATGACCCTGAACTGGAACAGGCCAGATGGAGCTTTGAAGGCGGTCAGTTCCTGTGCTTGAGGGGTAAGTGGCACTTGCCAGTACCCCTTACACAGGTCTAAGGTACTGAGGAACTCAGCCTTTCCCAGGCGCTCCACTAGCTCGTCCACTCGGGGCATGGGATATGGGTCAAACGCTGAGATGGTATTCAGCTTTGAGAAGTCGACACAGAAGCGGAGCCCCCCGTCCTTCTTTGGCACCAGGACCACGGGACTGCACCACTCACTGTGTGATGTCTCGATCACCCCCATCTCCAGCATCGCCAACACCTCCTGCTTCAGCGCGGGGATCAGTCGCGCCGGAACCCTGGTGGTGGTCTGCCGGATAGGGCCCGGAGAAGTCAGCCAAATGTCGTGGGTGATGACGTCGGTTCGCCCCGGCTGGTCTCGGAACAGGCCTCTTGGGATGATTCTCAGCAGGTCCTCCTGCTGCTCGGTTGTCAAGTGGGTAACGGAGGGGTAGGTTGACTCACCGCCCGCAGTAAGAAAGTACTGCTCCGACGGCTCTTCTTCCTCTTCCACGGTCCGCGCCCACAGCTGATCTTGAATAGAAGATGGTCGGTCAATCCATAGTTTTAGGAGGTTCACGTGGAAGATCTGTTTGGAGCGACGTCTGTCTGGCATGGAGATCTCATAGGTGACCTCGCCGACCTTGCGAAGTACAGTGAAAAGGCCACTTGCCACTTCACCAGTAGACTGCTCTCTGATGATGGCAACAGCAGAAGCACTTTCTGTCCGGACACAAAGGTGCGACTGCGTGCTGTCCGGTCATACCACGTTTTCTGCCTCGTTTGAGCCTGGGCCAGGTGTTGGTGGGCCATGGAGCTCAGTTGGTCCAGCTTCTCCCTCATCTTCAGGACATAGCTCGCGATGTTGACTGGCTGGTGAGGAGCGTCCCCCTCCCAACTCTCTCGGAGGATGTCTAGCGGGCCTCTCACCTCCCGGCCGAACAAGAGTTCGAAGGGGGAGAACCCGGTGGATGCCTGCGGTACTTCCCTATAGGAAAACAACAGGTAAGGAAGCCACTGGTCCCAGTCAGCTCCTGACTCGGATACGAACTTCCGCAGCATCGACTTTAGGGTCTGATTGAATCTCTCAACCATGCCGTCGGTCTGCGGGTGGTAGGGTGTGGTTTTAATGCCCCGGATTCCTAACAGGGAGTACACCTGCCTCAACGCCTTGCTGGTGAAATTAGTTCCCTGATCGGTTAAGATTTCTTTGGGGACACCCACACGGGAGAAAAGTTGAATTAAACTATTGGCCACTTGTCTTGCCTTAGTATTTCTGAGGGGGAATGCCTCTGGGTAACGTGTGGCGTAATCACAAATTACTAAGATATAGCGGTGCCCTGCCCTACTCCTCTCTAAGGGACCAACTACATCCATGGCAATGCGACTAAAAGGGGTGTCAACAATTGGGAGACTGATGAGGGGAGCTTTTAAGCCTCTCTTGGAGCGAGCAGATAACTGGCACTCTGGACAGGACCTACAGTATTCTGCTATGTCCCTGCTGAAACATGGCCAATAAAATCTTTGCAGGATTCTCTTCTCTGTCTTCTGCCTGCCTAGATGTCCTGACCACGGAATACTGTGACCCAGATGTAACACTTTGACTCTAAGAGCCCCAGGAACAACTAACTGCTCTGTGTCTGCACTCACTCGATACAGTTTCTCATTTTTGACAACAAAACACATGTCACCCTCCCTCATGGCTTCTCTAGCCTCATCATCGGTTTTAACAGACAAAAAGCAAGAGCTAAGTGTGGGGTCTTCCTGCTGAAGCTTCTTGAAGTCTTCACAAAAGACTTCAGTGCCCTCTAGTTGTGGGGAGGACAGACTTTCCTGCACTGCAGTACCTGCCACCTTTGCTCTACGCCTCTCTGCCTTGGACTTTTTAGGTTTGTCACCAGGACAACCCTCAAATGGTAACTCTGCCCAAACATCAGAGTCTGGTTTATCTCTGGCCTGTGCTCTAGTTGTCACATAAGCACTAACTGTGTTAACACTTTGCAATAGCTCTGTAAGAACTGGCACATCCTGACCTAAAATTACAGGGTAAGGGCACTTATCCAAAATCCCTACGGTTAACAAATATTTTTGGCCATTAATGTCTATGAGAACCTCACTAGTCGGATGCTCAGATACATCGCCATGGATGCAGCGGACTCTCACTTTGCCCACAGGCTGGACATCAGACTTCAAACAGGATTTACGAATGAAAGACTGACTACTTCCTGAGTCAACTAAAGCCTGCACTGTCTTTCCTTTTATCTTCACAGGGACGGTAACGTCAGAAGAGGTACAAGGTAAGTGCTTGCTAGGGCCAGGTAAGTAACATAGTCTAGAATCAGACACTTTCTTCAGTGTGCAGTTGGGCCTAATGTGACCTTGCTGACCACAACCGTGACATACAGGTACTCTAGGTGTTCCAGCTGGAGTGGGACTAACACTGGGGCTATTGGGGCAGTTGGAGGGCCTAAACACACGACCACTACCACCCACAGACTTACCAGAGGATGTCTTCTCAGGTTCTCGGTGGGCTGCTTGGTAGGGTCTTCTCCAGTCCTGCTGTTGCGGACCCAGGTGATAGCCTCTTCTGGATTGCCTGGCGGCCATGAAGGTCTCGACCAGGTCTGCTGCTTGCGCCGATGATTCTGGGGTGCGTTCTTTCACCCACACCTGAAGCTCGGGGTACAGCATGCCCAGGAACTGCTCCAGCACAATTTGGTCACACACCTGGTCCTTGGTTCTCGTCTCTGGAACTAGCCACTTCTCCATCAGGTCCTTTAGCCGGGCTTGCAGTTCTTTCGCCGTCTCACCCTCCTTGATGGACTTGGAGCGGAAACGCTGGCGGTAAGTCTCGGCGCTGATGTTGAATTTGTTGAGAATGGCTTGCTTCACTTTCATGTAATCCTGGCTGTCTTCAAAGCACATGGCTACGTAGGCAGATCTGGCCTTACCATTTAACAAGGGCACGAGGTACAATGCCCAAGTCTCATGGGGCCACTGACTTGCTGCTGCGAGCCTTTCGAAGGTGGTTAAGTAGTGCTCAATATCTTCGTCTCTTCATATGGGGACATCTTAGGGGGTTTCCACCCCCGCTGGAGGTTCAGAGGTGCGGCAAGGCCAAGAGCGGTGGAGTTGAGGGAGCTCTGCATCCTGGGTGCTGGGTGCTGACCTGGATGTGGCTGAGGAGTTGGTAAATCCAGAAAAGGAATGTTGAGTGGGTCAAAGGCTGTCAAAGGGCGGGAGCTGGGCAGGTCCATCTGCTGCAGTCCGGCGAGTGGCTGCCTCGTCGCCTGCGTTGATGCTGGATCGCCTCTCACCAGCTGCTGTAGTTGCTGGAATTGGTGCTCCATACTTTTCCATCTCCGATCCTGCCTGAGCGCCTCTGCCTCCATCTGGTCCTGTTGTCGCCGCTGAGACTCCACCATCGTTCTCACAATCTTCTCCAGGCGATCTGTCCTGTCTTCAACCACAGGAGTAGGCTGCTTGGATGACTCTGTGGATTTGGGCCTGGTCCCCATAGCTGAACCATCTCTAAGGGGTACCGTACCTCTGCCTTCAATATCCATCTTAACTCACCGAGTGCTGCTCAGACACTGTTTACCCGGAAACCACTGCCACCAAATGTTGAGGGTAGATGTGAGAGAGAAGTCGTGAGCAGGTGTGAAACACTCGGGAGAAGTCGGAGAGGTTGAAAAAAGATGGGAATTTTATTGTTTCTCCCAATTAAGGCAAAAAAGGCAATAAAATGTAACAAAATTAAAGAAAACAAAATACTTTTAGAAAAATAAAGAAAAAATGTATCAAAATACAATTATGCAGCTGCTTCGAACAGACTTTGAAACAAGTCACTTTGTCACTAGAGCATATAACAGACTTATGTCCTCAACTCTCGCTTCCCAGACAGACTGAAGCGGTTGGTCTATATAGGCCTACAGCGCACCCTGAAATTGGCACATACCAACACCACAGTACATTACAGGGGTGGCTCAGGCGAGTAGACAATAAAAGCTTAAAACAGCCAAAATGCACATATCTACAACACTAGAATTTAAAGAATATTATTTATATGACTCAGGCTAACATTTGGCAAAGCCACAATATAAATTAGCAGCTAATAAATTCATAAACAAAATTCCGGGTCACTTCCTATTGACCCGGAAGTCATAGCGTCATTTCAAAACATTTAAGCTTGACAATCGCGGCAAACATTCCTTTAAACAAACAAACAGAAGACGCCGGTAAGACAGAGATGGTATGTGAAACTATGTTACCTTTAAGCTAAATAAACAGACACATAATGAACAAAGATATGTGTTGCGTGATTATTGTAACCGGTCATGATTGTGAAGTAAATGGTGTGGTTTTAAACAGTAAGAGATGTAATGATGGTTGTAGCTATAGCATATTAAATCACCGTAGTTTTGGATGTTAACTGTGCACTAGAAAGCTACGGGATTGCTGTGGGGGTTTTGATGAATGACTAGGTCAACAGATGATATGAAAACAGTATGAGGATTAACGGAACACATTGACACACTAGACAAACACATAAAGGCAACATTTGTACTCAGTCTTTGAGAGAAGGAATAGGTAGCGCATCGCTACCGTGATGGCAGCTATGCGCCCCGTCACACAGAGTTTCATTAACTGGTTTATTGAACAAAGCACACAATGCAGCATGTAACACACAGCGGCCCGTGTCAGGCCCAGAACGCAAAAAGAGGCAGAACTTCCTCGAACCGTAGACTATATTCCTCGGGGGGTCCCGCCCCCCTCTCACCAGGCTGCCAACCATGCTACAGTATCATTTATGACTTAAAGGTGCCATGTGTAAGAATTGAGGTAAAAATATCCAGAAAATTAGCTACACACATCAAAAGACTGAGAAGAAATAAGGGCGATGATGTCATTAAAAAAATGACAAGGTATAGTGCTGCAGAGATATCAACCTGAATTAGCATGCTAAATTACTAGCCACAGCCCGACAGGTATCATAATACCAGTTTCAGCCATGGGAGGCGGTATGCGGGAAACATAACCGCCAGCCAAACTGCAATACACGTTTGTCGGTTGTTACTCTAGGGTAGAATAATTCACTTTCTGGAGGTATACTGCCCCCATCTTTTATGGAATGTGGAGTATGAATTGATTTTTTGGCGGACATTACACATGGCACCTTTAAGCCAGTGGGGTCAATAGTTTGTGTGTGTGTGTGTTTGTGTGTGTGAGTGTGTTTGCGTGGGCCTACATTAATCTCAATTTCCCATTAAACCTCAGAACCCTAGCTTACACACACACACACTGCTTCCCAATAAACCCCAGAGCCCTAGCTTAAACATTGCTTCTAAGTCACATTACACCTTTAAAGTTCCTTTTGTGTTTCCTTGTAATACGCTTTGCATTCCCTCACAAAGCTTTGACTTTGGGAATGCAAACTTATTGTGAAAGAATGTAAAACTATTGTAAGGGAACACAACAGAAGCACAATGTCCCTGGAGGCTCCATACAGCAGGTTAGACTGTTTATTACTATGATTGCTGTTGTTGTTGTTATTATTATTATTATTATTATTATTATTATTCTACTGTATAATATGTATTATGTACATGTCAATTAGACGAGAACATTGCGTTTATTGTCACCGTTTTCCTTTCGCGCTGCGAGGGGAATGTCCATCTATCGAGTTTCGTTTTCCTTACACTGCCCGCCCCTACGGCTCACGCGCTTTACCGAACACTACAAGGAAATAACGTGTTCTTAGGTCTCACTCTCACACGTCAAAACTCGTCAGCCCACAACTGGGATAGACTATATTTGATATCTATTTAGCTATATATATATAAATCTTTAGGTATTTAATGGTGACATCTACGTTTACACATGACCTTAAAGCGAATCTTCCTGGCCGCTGTGTTCGGACTGTCAGGTGAGTGTCAGATTTTCAGAAACTTATATGAAACAATAAGTCCTACTACCCCTGTGAAGTTAGCTATCCTGCGTTAATAATGTTGTCTTTTTGACAGCTTGTCATTACATTGTTATTGATTTGATCGTTAAGCCGTGGACTAAATGAATCGCCATGTTTAGTGCTGCAAGCTGCTTTCTCGTTCATTGTTTTCAAGGAAGTGCGGTGCGAGTCAATAACGTGACGTTGTCAGGCTCTACCGGGAAAGCGTCCCGCGGCATTGTAGCGTAACTGTTGTCAGGTAGCTTACCTAGTTTATGCGACGTGGCTCAGTCTAGGCTATGGAAAACATTTGTTTCAAGTCACCATGGGCCTATAGCCTACTGTATGGCGTAAAAGAGACCGAAACCGCCCAGAGGCAGGCCTACGCCTGTGAGCCGGTCGTTTTGGGGAATGGGACGTGGGCTAGAAGGTTTTCAGAGAAATGTCTTGTGTGATGTGCTCTGCTGCTGCCTGGTCTGCGCTGCGCAGGTGTGCTCTGCGGTTCGTGTTTCCTTGTAAGAGCAGGAAATGGCCCGCAGTCTTCTGAGAGAGGGAGAGAGAGAAAAAAAACATCCACGGCAGACGCAGACTATTATGCTGACAAGAAAACAAAAATGCATTTCAAAAGAGCCTCCAGTCAACTGCTTAAAAATGTATGAGGCACAGAGAGACAGACAGATAGAGAAGCCTGCGGCCTGATAAGTGGGTGGAGTGTAATGATATGCCCCCAAGAAGTCTGTGTCGAAAACGTTATCCTGCATGTGCACCTTACAGCTGAATCCTAGTCCCATAACGGAACCCTAGTCATACCCTTAGCATGCACCTCAACAATAACTGAATCCTAGTTCTATAACAGAACCCTAGTCCTACCCTTAGCACATGCACCTTACCAATAACCGAATCCTAGTTCTGTAACGGAACCCTAGTCCTACCCAGATAGCAAAGGGGCGTTGAGGGGCGTTGAATCCACGTTTGTTTGAAGTGGCGGAGGTTGATTCAATGTGGATTCAACGCCCCTGTGCTATCAGGGTACCCTTAGCACATGAACCTCACCAATAACAAGAAGCAGATTCCTCACTTCCCCATAGGCCTATTACATACTAGCTTTCCCATAGGCCTATTGCACACTAGCTTTCCCATAGGCCTATTACATACTAGCTTTCCCATAGGCCTATTACTCATACTAGCTTTCCCATAGGCCTATTGCATACTAGCTTTCCCATAGGCCTATTGCATACTAGCTTTCCCAAAGGCCTATTGCATACTAGTTTTCCCATAGGCCCATTACGTACTAGCGTTCCCATAGGCCCATTACGTACTAGCTTTCCCATAGGCCTATTGCATACTAGCTTTCCTATAGGCCTATACTAGTTTTCCCGTAGGCCCATTACGTACTAGCTTTCCCATGGGCCTGGTGACACATTCCAGTGCTCACCAGTTCAATTGACCTGTCGCTAAGCCCCGACCCCCATTGTTACCGTGTGAAAACTCGGACAAACAAACCAGGCTTGATTAAAAATACATTGTGGACAATGGCAGCTGACAGTATATGAAAGCAGGCTTTGAGGACGTTTTAATCGATAAGAGGATTTACTTTCCTCCAAAAGCTATCAAAAGGGACTTAATTATGCTATGGAGGGGTGTATTCAAAACTTTAGAATACATACAAGGTGACAAGCAGTTGTGGCAAGTAGCCGTGCAAATCACCGTGCAAAAACCACTGACGTTAATGCTAGCTAGTGGAAGATACTAAGATATGTTAGGTTACGTTAATATTTGATGTAGTAAGAATATAGTAGTTGGTTAATGAGCATTTTCATCTTGGGATTTAACACATAGACATACAGTCTATGATTTAACAAGGAACCTGTGCCCACGTTGTTGGCTTAGTAGCCTACATTACGTCGAGCTGTTGCAAACGCGAGAGACGTCCTGTAGGCTACTGTTGATGAAAATATACCCCGTTTTCTAGCCTCTCGGGGTACCGGCTATCAGTATTACACGTCCCCCATGCAAAACGTTTGACCATGGTTATCCGTCGGGGTTTTTTGAGTTAATAAATTCCATAAATAACCATTAATTTGTCATTTTATGCCTACTCCCTGTTGTTTCCTATGGAGTTGTCCGAGCTGATGTCCGAGTCCCGTTGAGGCTGGACTGTCATTGGCTCATCAGCGTTCTAAGGGTGGCGCTTAGCGACAGGTCAATTGGGGATGCTTTGTCGCCGTAACACAGCCGCGTCATTGTGTGTGTGTGTGTGTGTGTGTGTGTGTTTGTGTGTGTAAAGGACTCATCCTGATCAGTACAGACTTAATATCAGGGATTGCACCTGTGCTCTGCTATTGTAGTTTGTGTTTAAAAGACTCAAGTGTGTGTGTGTGTGTGTGTGTGTATGTGTAGGGGTCCTGGCTGCACTTCCTCCTCCAGATAATGTAAGAATATGTTCTGAGAACATGGGACTGCAGCTGTTATGGGACCCACCTGTGAACACCAGTAACAAGCTCACCTATACTACAGAATACAGGTACGCACACGCACACACACACACACACACACTAGACTTGTAGTCAAGACCGCCTAAACCGA
>NW_027468718.1:2632771-2657771 GCF_046254945.1 Alosa pseudoharengus | reverse complement strand
CGAGTTAAAATAATAAAGACACCCCTTCAGGAAAAGCGATATAGGCTATGGTTATGGTCTAGGCCTACTTCTTGCGAAGCCATTTAAAAGTATGACAGCCAAAACGGGCAGCCTGCAGGAATAAATGTTATGGCACAGACTACACAGCCATATCTACCGGTATGTATAGGTTCGCGCATGCATAAAAGTTACTTTAGTTCGTTGTGTTTGTGACTTTAAACAGTGGATGTGCTTTAGTAAAGCTTTGTGTTTCATTCAGCATTATAAACCAGTTCTTACGCTAACGTTTTGACCAGCAATGTATCTCTCTTGCCTACCTCGCCTCACCATTTCTGTTTTCGAAAGAAAGATGTATGTCCATGGCCTTCAAATCGTATCCTATAGTGTTCTAATCCTTTGTGCGTTGCGTGCGTGCTTGCGCTCTTATTCTCATTCTTTCTCCTGCGCAAACATTATGTCCTGCATGCTTACTGCGTGTAGTTCTACTGCATCAAGTTTCGTAAATAAATTAGTTTGTTTTTACAGAAATGGCCTACTGTCACACTGCATGCAGCCTATAACCAAAAGCACACATTTTGTAAATAAGCGGGTCGGATCGCGGGTCGGGTATAATTTTGTCCTAATTAATATTCGCGGTCCGAGTTGCGGTCGGGTTGATTAAAATATCGGGCGACCGCGGGCCGCTTGTGACCAAACCCGCGCAACACTGACACACACACACACACACACATACACACACACACACTCTCTCTCTCACACACACACATACACACACACACATGCACACGCACACATGCACACAGATAGATAGATAGATACAGTAGATAGATAGGTGCTTTAATGATCCCCAAGGGGAAATTTAAGACACACACACACACACACACACACACACACACTCATGGTGTGACCTCATGTCTGTCCCCGGCACAGTTGGAGAAGAGGAGTGACCAGAGTCATGTGATCTTATCGGCCACTCTGGCGGCTCATGTGAAGTACTGTGTGCAGGTGCACATCTACAGCCACGTGATCAACATGACCAGTGCCAGGAGCAAGCACAACTGCATCAACAACTCCGCTAACGGTGGGACTCCTCTTCTCTCCTCCTCTTTTCTCCTCTCCTCTCCTCTCCTCCTATTTTCTCTTCTCTTCTTCTCTCTTCTCTTCTCTCCTCCTCTCTTCTCCTCCTCTCTTCTCTTCTCTTCTCCTCTCTTCTCCCCCTATTTTCTCTTCTCCTCTCCTCTCCTCTTCTCTTCTCCTCTCCTCCTCTCTTCTCTTCTCTCCTCTCCTCCTCTCTTCTCCTCTCTTCTCTTCTCTTCTCCTCTCCTCTCTTCTCCTCCTCTCTTCTCTCCTCTCCTCCCTTCTCTCTTCTCTTCTCTTCTCTTCTCTTCTCCTCTCCTCTCTTCTCCTCCTCTCTTCTCTCCTCTCCTCCCTTCTCCTCCTCTCTTCTCTTCTCTTCTCTTCTCCTCTCCTCTCTTCTCCTCCTCTCTTCTCTTCTCTTCTCTCCTTCTCTCTTCTCCTCTCTTCTCTTTTCTTCTCTCCTTCTCTCCTCTCCTCCTCTCTTCTCTCCTCCCCTCTCCTCTCTGATCCTCATCAGTAATGGATTCAATACAAATATTCAATAATAATGTTCTCTCTCTCTCTAGATAAAGTGTCGGGTGGCAGATCGTGATGCTAATAATAACTAGATGTACCGCAGAGCGGTACAAAATATGACCGCCGCCCAGTCCAGCACATTTTTTCCACAAAAAGAAATCACGCTGAAAGGCCTATATGATTCTAACTGTCTCACTAAATTGCATTATCCACACTCAATTCTCACTGGTATCTGCTAGACAACAAGTACCAAAACATGATTAGTTTATAGATTTCACATGTAAAATTCATTTTATACAACCCCACCTCCATCTTGCCTGTTCATAATTCTGAGAAATTCTTGATTGTTTGTGTTATGTTTATGTTATGTGTGTGGGTGTGTGTGTGTGTGAGTGTGTGTGTGTGTGTGTGTGTGTGCGTGCTTGTGTGTGTGCCTGTGCATGCAAGCGTACATATGTCTACTTTGTGAGTATGTGTCATACGTATGATTACTGTGAATGTATGTGTGTGTGTGTGTGTGTGTCTGTTTGTGCACATGTGTGCACATGAAATGGGTTAACATGACCCCTGGAGGCAAACATACGGAAAAAAATGGTCATCCTAGGCCCTACAGTTCTCAAGATATTCACAGAGAACTGTGTCTGCCCTACCCTCCTTTCGGGGGGTCCAGTCCAGCGGGGGGGCTACAGATCAAAACGAAAAATGACGGTTCCATGCTACCCATGTGGGGGTACATGCCCACCAAGTGTTGTGTACCCCGGTCATTCAGTGTCCCGGGAATCCTTGTTGGTGTATGTCACTAAATGTACACATACATTATTTTATTGTAAGGCCCCCCATGAACGAAAGTACACAAAACTTGGCATGCATTCGGAGGGTGTCATAATGATCCTACACTTTTAATTTCGTGCAGTTTTGACCTTGTCAGCCAGAGATATTGTGATGAAAACACGTAATTTTTTGCTTTTTAATTTTTAACTAGGTGGCGCTATACATGAAATAAGTGGTAATGGGATGGGTTGACATGCCCCCTTAAGACCAACATACATAAAAAAGGTGGACCTCCTAGGCCCTACAGTTCTCGAGATATTCACAGAAAACTGTCTCCGGCCACCTACAGGCCAGTTGGTGTATAGTAACATAAATTAATTCATTGTGTGGCCCCCCATGAACGGAATTCCACAAAACTTGGCGTGCATACAGAGGGTGTCATAATGATCCTACACTTCCAATTTCGTGCAGTTTTGACTGTAACAATAGGAATTGTTGTCCCACGGGCCTGTTAAAGTGTGACACCTGAGACAGGGCAAGAGGTGAATGCACTGATTGTATACGTGTCCCAGAAAACTAATAAAAGTATTGCCCCGTTGGGCAGAATTAACATATTCTGTAGCCCGAGTGAGTAAGAAGGAGCAGAATATAACATTGACTATGTTAGGTCACAGATACCTTCAATTACAACACCTCATTTTTACTTTTTTGTGTTTAACTAGGTGGCGCTATACATGAAATGAGTGGTTATGGAATGGGTTGACATGGCCCCTTGAGATCAACATACAAAAATGGTCCTCCTAAACCCTACGGTTCTCGAGATATTCACAGAAAACTGTGTCTGCCCTACCCTCCTTTCGGGAGGTCCAGTCCAGCGGGGGGGCGATGGTTCCATGCTATCCATGTGGGGTTACATGCCCACCAAGTTTCGTGTACCCCGGTCTTTCAGTGTCCCGGGAATCATTGACGGAAATTTGGGCATGCGAAAAAGAAAAAAAAAAAAATCTGACTAAACCTATATGACCGCCGCTTCGCTGCGCGGCGGTCATAATAATGTTATCTCTCTCTAGATATAGTGTCGGGTGGCAGATCGTGATGCTAATAATAATAATGTTCTCTCTCTCTAGATATAGTGTCGGGGTGGCAGATCATGTTGGTGATGCTGGGGAGTTTTGTTGTGGTGGGGGCGGGAACGCTGCTTGTCTTTGCTGTTGGCTGGTACTCCTGTCGGGGCATACACTACCTCCATCCCAAAGCCAAGCTACCAGATCACTTTTTCATACCGGTGAGTGTGTGTGTGTGTGTGTGTGTGTGTGTGCGTGTGTACACTATCTCCACCCCAAAGCCAAGTCTCAATCTACATTCCCAAAACTTTTGCCAAACTCTGCGAAACTCACATCAACTCACATCACAAGGCAGTGAAAATGAAAGCACTACTGAGCAGTCATTAGACACTACATCAACAAATGGAAAACAGCTCATATAGCTTCTATAGAAATGTTTATTGTTTACAATACAGTAAATGCATTTTGCATCTAAACGATTTCATAACTCAGTGGATTCAACATTTACTGTAAATCCAGTAAACATAAAGTATTGAGAATGTGGGTTTGTGTTTACAGTTTTGAGAAAAGGGTGGAAGGTTTCAAAAAATGTATTTTAGCAATTGAAAATTAAAAAAAAAACTGTGAATGTCTCACTGATAGTTTCTGTCCATTGTTGATATGAACCTGTACTGCTCTGAACTAGCTTATTGCGTCACATCATTTGAAACAAGTGTGGTCAATTTTGAGTGGTTGTGTTTACAGTTTTTGCCTATTGATTACACGCTTTTTGCAGAATTTGGCTCATTATGTCAAAACTCAAATTAGACATAGCACTTGGAGATAAACAACTTGCATCTATGCCAAAATGAAACACTGCAATCAAAACTCAACAATCCTTTCTAAAAGTGTAATTCAACACAACCATACACACATGCACCATTTTAATTACTCTTTCAAATCAACAGCAAGTAGTGTTTCGCAATAAGTGTGTTGCAGAATTGGAAACAATGTGTATAAGTATATATACTCTTTTGATCCCGTGAGGGAAATTTGGTCTCTGCATTTATCCCAATCCATAAATTAGTGAAACACACTCATCACACAGTGTACACACAGTGAAGTGAAGCACACACTAATCCTGGCGCAGTGAGCTGCCTGCAACAACAGCGGCGCTCGGGGAGCAGTAAGGGGTTAGGTGTCTTGCTCAAGGGCACTTCAGCCGTGCCTACTGGTCGGGGTTCAAACCGGCAACCCTCCGGTTGTCAAAGTCCGAAGCGCTAACCAGTAGGCCACGGCTGCCCCTAAATAACGACAACAATAACGATGAGAATGGTCAGAGTAATGATGTCATCACAACAATAACAACGACCTAAACAGTAGGCCACGGCTGCCCTGTGCAAAGCAGAACATGCGTTTAAGCTATGGTTACACAGTGTCTATGCTTCAAGAAGTTTAGGTATTGGGGCTTTGGTCTTTAGTGTGTAATGGGCAAAAACTGTAACATATACGGCATCTGTGCTCTATTTGTGTTTACCTTTTGCCACTTGTGGTTACCATTATTCATCACAAGTGCATCACAATGCAAAATGTGTTTTATTGCATGAGAATGTGTTTAGAGTTTTGCAAAAAGAGTCTGTGAGTCTATGAGATCTGTGTTTTTTTACATGTGAACTTTTTAAGGTTTTGCCAAAAGGGGGATCGACTCAAGAAATGTGGTCAGGCAACTGAGAATGTGGTCCAGAGTTTAGTGTAAAAGCACTTGTGAAAATGTGAAAAACAGAGACACCCCTGGTAAAGTGTGGTATGACACACAACCCTGCCTGGCCCTGGTGCTAACCTCACTAGATATCTGGGCAGAAAGATGGGGGTGGTGCTGAACAAATGAAAAAGATTTTAGACCAATAGTGGCAAAATATTGGGCAATTTGTTTGCAACCCGCCAGCGGACCGCCAGAGAACCGATGAGCAAAATGCCAGCGGACCGCCAGCTATGCCCCCAATGGACCAACAGCTATGCCCCCAATGGACCCACAGCTATGCCCCCAATGGACCGCCAGCTATGCCCCCAATGGACCAACAGCTATGCCCCCAATGGACCGCCAGCTATGCCCCCAATGGACCGCCAGTGGTCCCCCAGCCTCTTGCTATGTGGGACATAACTCCACACATAGTTCCTATATGAAGATTATAGAATACATAACTCCACACATAGTTCCTATATGAAGATTATAGAATACATAACTCCACATAGCACCTGTACTATAGAGTATATTTGACATAACTCCTCATAGCACCTTTATGTGATAAAGATTATAGAATACATAACTCCACATAGTTCCTATATGTGATATAGAGTATATTCTACATAAACTCCACATAGCACCTATATGCACTATGGAGTATAGAATACATAACTCCACATAGCACCTATATGTACTATAGAGTATATTCTACATAACTCAACATAGCACCTACTGTATATGCACTACAGAGTATATTCTACATAACTCCACATAGCTCCTTTATGTACTATAGAGTATATTCTACATAACTCCTCATAGCACCTTTACTGATTGCTTTGCTTGGTGATGAGCAAAAGAATTGCAGAACAGCCAGAATACTGACCAACCCCAGCTAAACAAACACCATGGTAACAGAGTCCACAGTTCACTGACGGCTCTCTCTCTCTCTCTTATTCTCTCTCTCTTATTCTCTCTATCTCTCTTTTCCTCTCTCTCTCTCTCTTATTCTCTCTCTATTTTCCTCTTATTTTCTCTCTCTCTCTCACTATCTCTCTCTCTTATTCTCTCTTTCTCTCTCTCTCTCTCTTTTCCTCTCTTCCTCTGACAGTATTATCAGCAACAAAGGAAATTTAAACATCAAGCCCCTCCCCCCCCCATCTATCTCACCCTGCCTTTCCCAGGCCAATAATGGGATTTGTGTGTTTACTTGGTGATGTCTGTTTATTCAGCTGGTGTTGCTTAGCCTTGGAGTGTGTGACATTGTCACATTGTCATTTATCCATGTGCCGGTTTAAAATACAAGCACGAAGTACACAGATACACAATTGTATTACAACCAAAGACCAGGCACACATTCAACTTTGTGTATGTTAATATTTGTGTATTGTCTTTACCCCCCCCCCCCCCCCCCGCCCCGCCCTCAGTCGCTGCTGCCCCCCCTCTCTCAGATGGACCAGTTCAAAGGGCAGCCAGTGGAGCTCTGCCACCCCCTCAGCATCGTCTTGGAGACGCCACAGACCCCTCTGCTGGACGGAGGCCTGCACTGCACCCACCCACTACTGGAGGAGGAGCAGCCAGAGAGGCAGGGAGAGGAGGGGGAGACGGGGGGAGGGGGTGGTGGGGGGGACAGGGCCCTTTACTCTCTGGGAGAGATGGAGATGGAGCCCTGTTTACCATTGTAAACATGAGTTGTTTATATGAAAGAATGAAGGATATTTATACTGATGCATTCCTTCCCTTTATACTTTACTATCTGCGTGTGTGTGTGTGTGTGTGTGTGTGTGTGTGTGTGTGTGTGTGTGGAGGTGGGCAGGGTTTGCTCATCCACTGTTTGTGAACATTTTTAATACAGTTTACAAGTTTTACACACTTTTTTATTTGCTATGAGAACTGAAAAATGTTTATCTAAAAAATAAAACATTTTTGTACAATTCTAGAGTCTGACTACATATTTGAAAATGTGATAGAACATAGTTCAGAGGCTATAGGCCTTCTCTGAATTGGTCAGCTGGTTTTCAAACATTCAAACGCAGCAAGCACGTCTACACATCTGAAAGACCATTTTCAAATGAAGAGCACGCACCATAGACAGTAAAAGAAAAGCACGCACTCGACAGATGAATTACACACCCTTTCGTCCATTTATTTCCCCTTCTATGTTTATTCGCCTATGTGCATCATTTTTAGTTGCCTAAATGTTTTTGTAGCCTAGTTGTGTAGTCTTCAGTTTGCGCAACTTGCATGTTTATCGACTCTAAATGACCCGGATGGATAAAAAAACAAAGTAGTGTTATCACACATCTGAGCCTTTACTGTCTATGATCTGAGCCCGTAGGCAATTACAAACTCCGGTATGTGGTATCAGCCATGTGATGTGACACAGACTGCACCAGAGAATTTACGGGAAATTACTTTTGACTGCAGGCAGAGCAGGCTACCCATACCAGAGCCCTGCCCTATCTGCGTAGAAACTGCGCAGGCGCAGATGGAAAGCGCCACCCCACGACAACAAGCAAGATAACTTGGCTTGGCTTGTCCAGCCAGCGGCTTTCTCGCACGCACACGAGCTCAGAAAAGCAATGGGAAGTGATAAACATGATATGATCTGAAATCTCATTCTCAATTAGTTTCCTACATGTTGAGGATGAAGGCGGTTATCCTGTTGGAATATGTGGTCTTTCTGCTGTTGACATGGTCGTACAGTGGTAAGAAAGATTGCTTCCTTCCCTTGTGCCTGCTAACATTAGTGAGTCACTGTCGTTTGCTAAAGTTAAATCTTTCTGATAACTTGCACACAAAGACGTTTTTTTTATGTCTGCAGTACTTCAACTGAATGTCAAATGTTAGATCAATGTATCAAATTACTACAGGGAAATGTAACGTAGGTGTGTCGTTGTTGTTGCGCCATTGCAAATTGGCCTAAGCTACGTTAGTATCTGTTGTTAAAATGCTAACTTTAGCTAGCAAATGTCATCTCTACCAAAACAAACAAACCTACGTTATATGTAACGTCACTTCTATGTAGCATCACTTGATAGCTAGGAATCAGCCAATTTACTTTGTGTCAGCGAATGATCCCGTTGTTTGAATGTACAGTACACTGGTCCAGAACAACATATTACTGCAACTGCACCTGCCCTTTTTAAGCTAAATTTACTAGCGAAATCATGGCGATTCACATACGGATTTTTAATGTAGGCCTGTCACTCAAAACACCAGGATGAACAGCTCTCCTGTCGGTGATCTAAACCAGAGGTTCCCAAACTTTTCCAGACAAGGCCCCCCAAACACCACTAGGTTCTGGCCAAGGCCCCCCAAATACCACTAGGTTCTGGCCAAGGCCCCCCAAATACCACTAGGTTCTGGCCAAGGACCCCCTTGATGTGTTATTAATTAAACCCATCGACAATACTACGGCAAATGTAAAAATACATTATATAGCTAATTCTAATTGTGTTGCTAGGTTAACACCACATTACCATGTAATCATTGTGGGGAGCCCTGCCTAATGCCTATGTGTGGCTAGGTTACCACCAAATTACCATGTAATCATTGTGTTGCTAGGTTACCACCACATTACCATGTAATCATTGTGGGTAGGCCTGCCTATGTGTGGCTAAATTACCACCAAATTACCATGTAATCATTGTGTTGCTAGGTTACCACCACATTACCATGTGATCAGTGTGGGTAGCCCTGCCTAATGCCTTTGTGTGGCTAAGTTACCACCACATTACCATGTAATCAGTGTGGGTAGCCCTGCCTAATCTCTTTGTGTGGCTAAGTTACCACCACATTACCATGTAATCAGTGTGGGTAGCCCTGCCTAATGCCTTTGTGTGGCTAAGTTACCACCACATTACCATGTAATCATTGTGGGTAGCCCTGCATAATGCCTATGTGTGGCTAAGTTGCCACCACATTACCATGTAATCATGTAAACAGTATTCAGACCAGAACACCTGCCAGGTGTTCCTCTCCATTTTGTCGTTAGCTGTGCAGGTTAAGAGAGGGTTGGACGTGGATCTTTGACCCATATGGATGTGCTCATTTAACCACCATAAAGCATCATAAACAGCGATGTGGTCGTGATAGTGAGTTATAAACGGAACACGAACACGTTATCTGAGTATCGAGCTGAACACCTGCTGATGTGAGAGAGCTGGAAAATGAGCCAGGTTAGGATCACACACACACACACACACACACACACACACACACACACGATGATGTCAGTCATCACAACAATAACAACGACCTAAACAAAGGGCCCAGTCATAAATTGTTGAATCGTCGAAATGAGATGAATTGAATGATGATCGTCGAAATTGGATGAATTTAACGATGATCGTCGAAATTGGATGAATTGAACGATGATCGTCGAATTGAACGATGATCGTCGAAATGAGATGAATTGAACGATGATCGTCGAAATGAGATAAATTGAACGATGATCGTCGAAATGAGATGAATTGAACGATGATCGTCGAAATGAGATGAATTGAACGATGTAGGACATAGAATGGGCCTAGTCCATATAGAAAAAAGCTTAAACAATTTGGATCTTGCCACCGTCTTTATTAATTTTGATTGATTTGTTTATTTAAGTGTCAAACACCATAGTGCCCAGCCCTCATGGGCTTATTAGACACTGCATCTAATCAGAACTTTAGTGTGTTTGGAATTCTCCACCGTCTTTATTAAAGTGCATCTAATCAGAACTTAATGTGTTTGGAACTCTCCACCGTCTTTATTAAAGTGCATCTAATCAGAACTTAGTGTGTGCAATCTGCACCATAGGACTGCCTTAAGCAGACTATCTCCTATGCCCCGAAATGAAAAACCAGACCAGGCTATTTTAGATCTATTTTAGACGGGCCCTTATTTATTCAAACCTGTAGCCGCTATTTGGGACTCAGTTTTAACCGGCAAAATGGAATAGAATCTACTGAAGTGAACGGTGCAACGCACACGGCAAGTGGAACGTCAGGGCGGCCGGCGCCGTCGCTCGACCCCTTTCTATTTTTCAGGGCGATTTTGATACGTCATATAAAAAAAAAAAGCTGTCTGGTCAGTGTCTGAATTGATGGGTGATCGTGTCTGGTCAGTGTCTGAATTGATGGGTGATCGTGTCTGGTCAGTGTCTGAATTGATGGGTGATCGTGTCTGGTCAGTGTCTGAATCGATGGGTGATCGTGTCTGGTCAGTGTCTGAATCGATGGGTGATCGTGTCGCCAGCAGTGTGTGTAGTAAAGCGATTACAGAATTCCACCGTCGCATTTGACTTTCACACCGCCGACCGAGTGTGCTGGGCTTTACCGTGTGTGTGTGTGTGTGTGTGTGTGTGCGTGTGCGTGTGCGTGTTTGTGTGTTTGTGTGTGTGTGTGTGTGTGTGTGCCTGTGCAATGTAATAACTTGCTTCTCTTTTTTTATATTTCATAAAGGATGGATGAAGGATGTCACGTGTGTACGTGTGTGTGTGTGTGTTTAATGTTTGATGTTTGGAGGTTTCTGTTTCCTGCTTTTGTCCTAAAGCGTCTGCACCTGATTGTCTTCTTCCATCTAGCAAAACACCAGAAACCACCGAACACTTTTCACTAAAATCCCTTTCTCTTCTACACACACACACATCTAAAATCCCTTTCTCTTCTACACACACACACATCTAAAATCCCTTTCTCTTCTACACACACACACATCTAAAATCCCTTTCTCTTCTACACACACACACATCTTTCATCTGCCCAGCCTCCCTGAGGGGGGTTTTGAATGCAAAACGTGTGGAATTTCCCTGAACACACACACGTGCACACACACACACATGCACGCACGCACACATACGCAGGCACACACATGTGCACACACACACACACATGTGCACACACACACACGTGCACGCACACACACTCACATGCACGCCCACACACTCACATGCACGCACACACACACACCTGACATCCTTCATCCATCCTTCATGGAAGATAAAAAAAGAGAAGCAAGTTTTTCACTTCCTCAACAGTTCTATGTTTGTCCAACAGGAAGTGTACTGGTTGGGGGGGGATGGTGTGAGGATTGAAGTCTTGCAATCTGCTATGTGTGCATGGCGTATTACGTAGGCTAACACATGTGTTGTTCTCTGTCGAAACAGACTGCCACCTGAAAACCATGTTTTTGTTGGGGTCAAAGTTCAAATGAGGTGGACGTCACGTGGGGAATAATAAGTAAAAGCAGCCACACTCAGAGACTTCAAAGATATGCCAAAACAAACAAACAAACAAATAAATAATTAAATACGAGGCTCTGATATATGATGTAGCTAATAAAGGTGGAGTTAAAAGTCCAATAAATATTTTTTATAAATATACAATAAATATATTACGGTGGCGCATTGCATTCACACCACAAAAAAAAATCAGGTTATCTCATAATTATGAGATAATTATCTCATAATTATGAGATAACCTGATTTTTTTTTGTGGTGTGAATGCAATCTGCCACCGTAATATATTTAGATAATTATCTCATAATTATGACATGTCTCATAATTACAAGATAATTATCTTGTACGAGATAATTATGATTTATGACACATTTCCAATTCTGCCCCCACTTGTGTGTGGCAATGACATGGTCTAGCTAGCTAGGCCTACATTAGAGAAGATAGACCTAACAGCTGCCCAAGAGAAAGCTGATGTTCCTTTCAAACCTTTACTTGGGATTAACTGTAAAACTATGCAGACCAACAGAGTACACCTCAGTTATTTCCTTCGATGTTTTGTTTAAGAGCAATCATGTAGACTAGCATTTCAAATTACAGAATAGAAACTAATGTGTTAGCTTATGGCTAATGTATATGAGAAATCCCATAGCGGTTAGCATAATCAATAAACAATAGGCGTGCGTGTGACAACGTGGATGGAGGTAGCCCTATGCGTAGTAGTACCTCCACCTACTGGTTAGGACTGTAACGTGCAACATTGTATTGCCTTTGGGCAAAGAGTAGCTTATATAAGCTTCTATACTCTTTGCTTTGGGGTTGTTGGTGATTTGACAGGCTTATTTTTCATGCCACTTAAGACATGTTAATCTCTCAAAGTACGAAAGTCATTCAAAGCAGGAAATCAGTTGGAAATATGTGCTTGCTTTTACTGAAAGATCACGTATTTTATAAATATTCACTAAATATTTCTGATAAATATTCAATAATTATGTGTTTCTCTCAAAGTGGAAGTGGGGTAATTGGTCCAAATGAGAAGGCAGCCCGAGACAGACAGGGACCTCCGTAAACATGTAAACAAAACAACAGACCTCATTAAACATGTAAACAAAACAACAGACCTCATTAAACAAGTAAACAAAACAACAGACCTCATTAAACATGTAAACAAAACAACAGACCTCCGTAAACATGTAAACAAAACAAAAAGTGATCTTCAACCGGGGGTCCGCTAAATCCCATTCAGTCTCAATAAAGCAATGGTAGCTAACGGTTCAGTGTCTCGCTCAGGCAAGGGGTCCTTGGGCTGAAAAAGGTTGAAGACCCCTGGGCTAGCTCATTGTCACTACGGTTTCCCAGGCTATATTCCTTTTTTTTTTTTAAGTATATTTTTTGGGCTTTTTAATGCCTTTAATGATAGGACAGTGGAGAATGACAGGAAGTCAGTGGGAGAGAGAGTTGGGGTGGGATCGAACCCGGGAATCGAACCCGGAATCGAACCCGGGTCGCCGGCGTACGGTTCAGGTGCCCCAGCCAGTTGCGCCATGGCTGGGGCCAACCAGGCTATATTTCTGTGTTGCTATTCATGGTGTTATTAACCACCATTTTCCATAGACTAATTACACTCTTCATGCGTTTCTGTTGCATTTTTAGGCAATCCATGAAATGTGTGATGTTCAACACAAAATACTCTAAACCAAATACATTGTCATTTCATCTCTTATCTGTATAAACTCGCCGGGTATCAAGAAATACAAAGGTTCACACTGGCTGTTAAAAGCTTCTCATTTATTAGTTAAAACGTACAACTCTGTGTACCGTTTATTAGTTAAAAAGTACAACTCTGTATACCGTTTATTAGTTAAAATGAACAACTCCGTATACCGTTTATTAGTTAAAACGTACAACTCTATACCGTTTATTCACCATCATTCAATCTCGTTCAGACTCCTTGTGAACTTCTTAGGTTCTTGTGGAGAAACCGGACTGCACCACTATGGGTAAATAGAGGGGTGTGTGGGTGATTAGTGGAGTGAACCATTTTGGCAGGGGTGTTTGAACACTAGCATGGGAATTTAATCTGCATAAAGCTGTTTTTGGTGGGACAAAATGTGTGTTTTATGTTTGCTTGTTAGATTTATAATTTGGTAATAACTGTGAATTTGAAGTTGGATGCTGCTCCAAGTTGCTGCACAATAAATTGTTAAATAAAACGCAATAGCACTTAAAGAGATGCTCTCAGGGTCCCCTGCGGCTGAGTTAATTAACTAACTATGCATGTGGAGGCCCCAGCCGTGGCGCGACTGGCTGGGGCACCTGCACCGTACGCCGGCAACCCGGGTTCGATTCCCGGCCCGTGGTCCTTTCCGGATCCCACCCCGACTCTCTCTCTCCCATTCACTTCCTGTCATTCTCCACTGTCCTGTAAATTAAAGGCATAAAAGGCCAAAAAATATACTTGTTGAGTCATAATAATAATAGCGGCTTATTGTTACGTGGTAGCAAATAATGTTAACTATCAAAGAAATAGACGTAATGTAGGAATGCATACAGATATTGCAACAGGTAATGGTGTAGGCCTATCTGACGAAGACCTGAGTGGTTGAAATGTTGTAGGCTCACTTAAATTATTATTTGTTATTAAATCACAGTGGGAGCAAAGAAGACACTTTTTCCCCCCTTTGCAACTGTCAAAGATATCCCATAAATACGGGAAGGCCTAGGGTGGCCTGCATCAGATGGCCTAAAGATTAGGCCCTTCTGCATAGCATTCACTGATTTGCATGCAGTAATTTGTATGTGGTGGCAGGGTGGTGGGTGAAGAACCGTGACTGTGTGTATCTATGTATTTAATGTCTGTGAGGCTTGTATGGTATGTGAAAACAAATTTCCTATGTAAGGACAAATAAACTAACTAACTAACTAATTTGAATATTGACCTTGATCTAGCCTACTTTGCATGTATCGAAGTCATAATTTTGGTATCAAGACAACACTAGTGTGTGTGTGTGTGTGTGTGTGTGTGTGTGTGTGTGTGTGTGTGAAGCTTTGGATACTGATGTAAATACTGGTGTCTGTGTTCTCATACATGTTGTTTCTTTCTGTGTGTGTGTGTAGTTTTGGGAGCTGTGGAGCCTCCTGCGCATGTGACTGTGGAGGCGCTGAACACACACTATGTGCTGGTGTGGGACTGGAGTGGAGAACGTGCCGGAAACCAGAACGTGACATTTACTGCTGAGTGGCTAGCGTAAGAACATACACACACACACACACATACAGTACACACACACACATACAGTACACACACACACATTCAGTACACACACATATACACACACACACACACATACAGTACACACACACACACTTTATATACTTTATTTGATTCCACTTTACAAGTGAAGTTACATTAGGAATCAAATCTTCTGAATAATCCAGTAAGTTAAAGCAGTTAAGCAATAAATGGAGATAATGTCCGGTGTGTTTGCAATGCCAGAGAAGGTGTTTGCAGGTGAATTAAAGCATTCAGAGTGGACAGTGGTGTGTTTATAGGTCTGCTCTTCCTCTGTGCGTGGGATCTGAGCAGCTATGAGGAACACAAATGCACACACACACACACACACACACTAGGGATGTTAACCAGTAGCCGTTTAACTGGTGGTTGACCGAATCAACGTTGACCGGTTAAAATTTTCTGCCGCCGGTTAAAAAAAAAAAAAAAAAAAAATATATATATATATATATATATATATATATTTTTTTTTTAAAGCTTCCGAATGCCAGCCAGCGTCTGTTATTACACTGCGCACACACGTGTTATTGGTGTTGTATTGTATGGGGCGATATGATCACTCAATATCTAAAAATGATATATGTGAGCATGAGCCGTCCCACGGTGGAATTTATTAAGCGCAACCACAGCATTCACGTCTCTGTCTCATAACTATGAAAACAAACATGCTTTATTAGCAGCACATTTATAAAACATCCTGTTCAGAGTCAATATAGTAAATATAGAAAGACTCATAACATAAGCTACCCTTAAATAAGGGGTGGCACGGTTCATGGAAAAAAATCTGAATCCGAACCAGGTTTTTTCCCTTTCACGTGAAAGTGGAGGTGTGGAGTGCTGCGGATTACGTGTAGAAATGGCAAGTGGGAGAGATAAAGAAGGCAGCCCAGAGTTAGAAGATGTACCAGCGTCACATAAGTCTGGTGTGTGCGAACATTTTGGATTTATAAAACGGTAGATAGAACTGAGACTGTGGGCAAGCATTGTGCAACACGTAGACTAATAATTATGCTAGTACAGGCCCGGAGTGGCTAATCGGGATCTTCGGGAGGATGGGCCGGTTTGAATATCGTGGGCTTAAATGTATTGTGTCTGAAGTTCATTTGCTGCGACCTCGCGGCAATTCAGAAGCTTAGACTGTGCGATCTCAGCCCCTTACTTGCAGTTTCCCAAATGTTAACAAAGTAGCCCTCACAAAACCTGTTTGAAAATCGCAACCAAGTCTATATTTGCAATAATTAAGGGGAGTAGGAGGCTATATGAGCGACCCCTCCTCCAATGGCACGGCTCTGACAAACTCATGTGTGCAGGGGAGACGTGTAGGCTAATAATAATTAATTTTACTTTAAATGTCTCATCTCATCGTTTTTTCATTAATTTTGCAGTGGTCTGTAGTATTGATGAATGCCCTGTGAGCCGGTTTTGGTGAAAAAAATGCTGTCCTGCGTCTGTTTCATGCTTTTCTAGTTTGGTGGGGAAGGTGGGCGGGGAGGAACGACTGGATTTCGCCTCTAGTCATGAATATTAATGACATGCTAATGAATTCACCTCTGATTGGCTAACAGTACTGTGACGCTTCCTCCAGTGCGTCCTCATCCGATTCTGCATGTGCTATGCTCCATATTCAACTTTACAGTGCTAAAACCTGGCTAAAACTGGAGTCAAAACTGTTGCACAAAATGTCTTCGGAGATACAACTTCATGTGTTTGATCCTATTCGAGAAGAAAGAAGAACCGCTTTGTGATCGTTTGTCGGTGAACGTTGGTTTAATAGAATGGTAACAATTGCCTGTCAGCTTAAAATTTCTCCTAAAAGAGGTAACGTTAGCAGCTAAACGTTTGTGACAATCGTCATCTTGCTTTCAAGTAATAAACAGTTGGAAACGTTTTAAAATAAAGACCTATTTCTTTACACAGTCAAAAGTCTTCCTAGTAGATATTTTACTTCACAACACAGGTAAGCACCCTAAATGATGTTCAGCCACTGACCTAGCCTGCTAATGCTATCGGAATAGATAGTTATGGTTTGAATTCCATGATACTATCATTGTAAGACCTTGGTCATAGCCCAATATATATATAGATCTAAATGCAAACACACCTACCTAGCTATATTTTGCTGGAATTGTACGAGAATGCCTACAGAAGCAGAGAATGTGTGCTGCAAGACTTCTCCGGTAGAGAACTATGGCTTTGATAGCCTGACATTGGCAGAGGTTAGCCTACTCAAGTTGTTTTCTGTCACGTATGACAGAAAAAGTAGCCTACTATAGGAATCTTATAGTATTTTGGGACTAAATATTACAGTAATCTTATAGGAATACTATAGTATTTGGACATACTATGGGTACTATAAGACTACTATAGAAAAACTATAGCGGTTACAGGATATTATAGAGTTATTAGTAGTACTTCTACAGTATGTCCCAATTATTCCTATAATAATTATTCCTATAAGATTACTATAATATTTTGTCCCAAATACTATAAGATTCCTATACTACTTTTTCGTAAGGGGATTGCTCATGTGGTTAGAAAAATGTTGTCTGTATGACCCTGTACCCAGGATTAGAACCAGTCTGCTTTAGCATAATGTACTCCCTTCAAAATGCACTAAACATTCGACTATGGCCCTCTGTGAGACAGAAGATATGAAAGGTAAGATAAACCTTTAGCTTAAAAGGGACAAAAACTGATGAAACTCCTAAAACAAATATACAAAACAGGTCAATTTTCAATAAATAACTTTATTATATTTACATACAGCAGTGGTACTCAAAAGTGTGGTCCGCAAGCTCTCAAGTGTTCCACAAGTAGATGTGGTAAAATATAATAGAGGAGTTGTTTGCAATATTGAACCAACTTGTATGTAAATCCAAACAGTTCTGCAACACTGATGTAACCTTTGCCAGTTTAAATCATATGAATCCTCTGACACCATAAGCAAGGTGCAAAGACAATAAGCAAGGTGGTTCAGTGAGAAGGCCTATTGTGTAATATACTGTTGAAGTAGGTCTACTGTTTTTTTTTTTTGCTAGGTGGTCCGTGAAACACTGACAAATAGTAATATTGCAGTCTATTAAATAATACAAACACAAAACAAGAACATCCAAACTATGCACAGAATTAACAATGTCTTCTTTTTGCCAGACGATGCAGACATCTGGCCTACAGATCCTTTGTAAGATGGTGCTGGGATTATTTAGGGAAAAAGGTCTGAGTTGTTGTTTCGGCTTGTATTGTCCTGGGGATCCGAAGGGACAACACACAAAACACATTCGTTGGCTGTGATGATTCTATTACATTGCTCTTTGATTGTGCTGGGCCATAGGTGTTATTGTGCTGGGCCATAGGTGTTATTGTGGAGATGTCGCTTTCATCCTCCTCCTCCTCCTCTTGATCAACCCGAGGTCTTCTAGCTGGCCTTGGATGAAGAGGCTTGATGGCAGTAGAGGTAGCAGGCCCCCATGCCCATGGTGTACCCGAAGTGTTTGTATCAATACTCATACTTTTCATGAAGTATTCTGTTTGGGTACCTAATGTAAATAAATGTGTATTACTGTCAAGTTACAAGATACTAATAGTACACAGGACATTCACTATCTCACACAAAACTGTACTGGCACAATGGAAACAAACATATTTTAGTGACTGTGGTAAGGTGTATGATGTACTAAGTAGCACACCCCCAAGAAGACATTCGGTAATATCAATTCTATCTGTTATGCAATTCATGGGTTTCATCAGGTCCATTTACACAGGTGTATTAATCAAGCACCATGCAGTCTGCATTCATAATCGAGGTGCTTGATTTTATACACCTGTGGAAAGTGACCTGAAGATAGAGCTTAGATCGGGCCCAAAAAATCAAGCCCGACCCTACCCGAGCCCGTGCACATTGTGCCCGAGCCCGACCCGGCCCGACACATTAACTGTAATTATGAGCCCGAGCCCGATTTAAACCCGACATTTTTTAAATACGTGGGCCATTATAACTGACGTTCTCAACTACAATTCCGAGCTGTTTGAGCTACAGAAATCCGTTTAGAATTATATTAATGAATAATGCAATAATGAAGAATGTAGGCTAAACTAGGCCTATGTTTGTTTATTCAGAATGGAATGGATCAATGCAAATGAATCCGAATGAAGAAACAAGCCACTTACAACGTAAAAGTAGCCTATGTCCCTGCAGCGAAACTCAAGGCATTTCTCTGTGAGGGCTTGCCTCGCTCTCAGGTGTATGCTTGGAGAAGTGACAAAAGAGGACATTGAAGGCTGGCTATCATTATTTCTGCCATGGCAAGCCTGCTTCATGTTCATCAAAGTCTTTTTGCTGTCATAGGTGAACATCGTGCGCACTTAATGCACGCAACAAAGCATACCTGACAAATGCATAGCCTACCTCCGACTTTTCTCCAAACTTGCTCGAAGTTTCTCCTGTTTTCATTTTTTTCTTTACATCTTCAAGCTTCACGTTGCACTTAAACTACACAATACAGAACAGCAGGCCCGGTGTGATGCGTGCGAGTAGAGAAGCTGCGCATGATACGTGTTGCGCAGATGACATTACAAATGACATTTTGTAACTCTGAGCCTAACTTGTATAACTTTGTATACACTTGTTACTTAGGCCTACTTTGTTAAATATATAATATTTCTGAGTCTGACTATGGCATAGCTTTAGCTCCCTACCCAAGTAGGCTAATGATTTAAAAAAAAAAAATGCTTGATCAAGGACCCGGCCCGAGGATAGTGGCTGGAAAAATCGGCCCGACCCGGCCCGCGGGTCGGGTCGGGTCGGGTCAAGTTCGGGCTCGGGCAGAGAATCTAAACTCTACCTGAAGAAACCCATGAATTGACTTTCCCAAACATTGACGAGCACATAAGAACCTGTATTAGCCTACTAGAAAAAGACTTCTAGAAACTAACTATCACAAACCTTTCCTTAACGTGATGACCTAATGTAGGCTAGAAAGCTGTGTAGCCTGACATGAGGATGTGCTCTGGAAGACATACAAAACACTAAGTAAACAGCAAGTAATCAAACAAAACATCATTGCAGGCCTACAGTACAAAGGTCAATGTAATAATGGCAAGACGACATAAATTAGACTGAAGTGTAAATACCTGAGCTCTATAGTGATAGCAACTTATCCTAGTGCACGGGTATTGTGTTTTTGATTTTCCCTGTTTAGACTAGAACAATACCCGTACTTAGTTGAGCATAAGATATTGTTGCTAATATTATTATTTGTGGTTTAACGCTTAGGTTAGAAGATTATAGGTTCAACAAGCTAAATCTCTGGGTAGTGTGGTCAGTTTCTTATGAGTGTAGCTACACCAGGCACGTAACTGAAGCATTCCGTTCGCGTTATGTACTGCAACAATTAGCTTCCAATAGGCCTAATCAATGGAAGTAGCTACACCTGGTGTGTTAGTGGCCTGTAGGCTACGTTCGGGAAAATAGACCATTCCTCTAATGGATTTTACCAGAGCCCTTCCTATTAGACATTCTCTGATTTTACACGTCGGGAACAGAACACTTCAGTTACGTGCCTGGTGTAGCTTCCTGTAATATAGGCTAGCCTAAGCCTAGCTTGTACCCTTTTCATGCATGCTAACGTGAAGAATATGAACATGCTATTTTGTAACAGACGTTAGGTGGAAAAGTTTGTTTGTACTTACAGCCTGTGAGCCTGGTGGTCGATCGTCATGACGGTACAGAGCCAGGTTTTCAGAACATCGATGCAAAACCACTTTCTAACTGTAGGCAGTGAGTGTGGTCGAAATGATTGGAACACAGAACTAATGTTGCACTACTTCGGTGGTGGTGTTCCAACGATAAATCCGAACCATTTCTTCCTCAACTCTTGTTTCTAAGGCAAGACATGCAACATTGATGTGTTATTGGCACAAATAACACTGGCACGATTTTTTTCCGCCATGTTAGCAACTTGCTGTTAGCTCCTAGCTGCAGAGAGGCAATCCCCTAGCCGCAAAATCTTCCAGTCTTCCTGTAGGCGGTCACAAGCCAAGGTGGGCGAGGCCATGAATAATCAGTTTCCCTTCCTTGTCATTGGGAAGGGCTCTTTCTGATTTGCTTGTTTTTCCGTGTATTTTCTTTCATTGGCTAATGCGGGCAATGGGGGTAGAAGATCATTTTCACGTGCAGCATGCATATGCAACTTGGAGTGAGCTATAGTATTTCGAAAGTAACAAGTATTAAACGGTTTCTCAGTGAATGAGACCTTTAAAGTAGCCTATTAACCCTAGGTGGATTCTAATTTTACTCTAAAGTATTAACCCTAGGTGGATTCTCTGTTTGTGACTTTGTAACGTGAGCTTTTTATAGCCCGAGCTCGGTGCCGCGTTGCATGGAAGGTCGACGTTGTGCGTAATGTGTGCCTGTGCGTGGGTGCGCAGGGAAAGCAATTATTTTTCTCCCCAAAACAAAACCCTTATTCCTCCACAAGTAGTGGACAATGATTGGGGAAAATGTATAATACAAAGGGCACAAACTAACATTGTGTGACGGGAGCCTAACCATTCTAAAATGGGGGGATAACTTGTTTCACGGGCAGAGAAAGACGCACGACAGGACACGGGTATCATAAATGGCAGTTATAGAATTTTCGGTGACCGACTTTAACCGGTTAATGAGGCTCAGTGGCCGGTTAAGATTTTTTTTAAATTTCGCCATCCGTAACACACACACACACACAGACACCTCAGACATTTCCACAACATTCCCACTTTGTTGGTAGCGTAGGACCCCTGGCAGGGCCTCAGGGTAGGACATCAGGGTAGGACATCAGGGTAGGGCACATTTGGGCATCAGGGTAGGACATCAGGGTAGGGCACATTTGGGCATCAGGGTAGGGCACATTTGGGCATATTTGGGCATCAGGGTAGGACACATTTGGGCATCAGGGTAGGGCATCAGGGTAGGGCACATTTGGGCATCAGGGTAGGGCACATTTGGGCATCAGGGTAGGACATCAGGGTAGGGCACATTTGGACATCAGGGTAGGACATCAGGGTAGGGCACATTTGGACATCAGGGTAGGGCACATTTGGGCGTAGGACCCAGGGTAGGGCATCAGGGTAGGACACATTTGGGCGTAGGACCCAGGGTAGGGCATCAGGGTAGGACACATCCTTTCTCTCTCATGAAAACATATCCCAACATTGTTACACTTTATCAATACACTGTGAATTATGATGGTGTATATTCATGTAGAAATAAGAGTTACACTTATAATTAAGTGATCATTAAAAGATAATATGATCATATAAGACAATAATAATAATAATAATAATAATGATAATAATAATAATAATAATGATAATAATGATAATAATAATAACTAGAAATGCAATTCCAAGGAATTACCAGTGCATGAAAATGCTAAAATTGTGATGTAAAATATCATGTATAGTTAAAACGGATAATACAGAGATGGTTACTACGGTGATGCTAGGATAGACATGGTGGTTGCATAGCTTAATAAAAGTTGATAGTTTAAAAGTAGACTGTTTAAAAGTTGAATGTAGATAGTTTAAAAGTTGTTGATAGACAGTAGATAGTTTAAAAGTTGTTGATAGACAGCTAGTTTAATAGATAGTTTAATGGTAGTTTATGCTTAAGAAATGCTAACTATGCTAACCATGTTACTTAGCTAACTTAGCTAATCATTTTTAGTAGTTTTGCTAAAAATGCTAACTAGCATGCTAACATGTTAGCAAGCTAACTATGCTAACCATGTGACTTAGCTAACTTAGCTAATCATTTTTAATAATTTTGCTAAAAATGTTAACTAGCATGCTAACATGTTAGCATGCTAACTTGCTAGCATGCTAACTATGTTAACCATATGACTTAGCTAATCATTTTTAGCAGTTTTGTTAAAAATGTTAACTAGCATGTTAACATGCTAGCATGCTAACTACGCTAACCATGTGACTTAGCTAACTTAGCTAATCATTTTTAGTAATTTTGCTAAAAATGCTAACTAGCATGCTAACATGCTAGCATGCTAACTTGCTAGCATGCTAACTATGCTAACCATGCTAACTAGCTACAGTGGGTAGGAGTCATAGTTGATGACAAGTAACAGTTACAATGGCTAAACAGTTAAAAAGTTCAGTAGTTTAAAGGGTTAAATTGTTTAACAGTGAAATATTGTAGTGAGGACTTTTATTTTGAAACAGTTTTTGGCAGAGGAAGCAGTTTAACAGGATGTGTAGTCTTAATAGGGCCAGTTTGTATGCTTAAAGCCTGAGACTGGCAGTTGAGATCCAGGTGGCCTGAACACCTGCCATAGGATTCTAATTGCTTAATGGCCGTATTATGATGTCATAATCGGCAATGTTAAGTCTATGGGGATTTTTAAAAAGTTTTTCTTTAATAGTTTAAAAAGTATAAAAGTTTCAAAGTTGAAAAGAGATAGCAACCCGATCTGTTTGAAGACCTACGTTACAAAGTTTGAATGAAGTTTCTAAGTTAAACTGTTCAAGAGAAATTGCGTCTAGAAAAAGTGGTAAGCGGAATAATAATAATAACTAGAAATGCAATTCCAAGGAATTACCAGTGCATGAAAATGCTAAAGTTGTGATGTAAAATATCATGTATAGTTAAAACAGATAATAAAGAGATGGTTACTACGGTGATGCTAGGATAGACATGGTGGTTGCATAGCTTAATAAAAGTTGATAGTTTAAAAGTAGACTGTTTAAAAGTTGAATGTAGATAGTTTAAAAGTTGTTGATAGACAGTAGATAGTTTAAAAGTTGTTGATAGACAGCTAGTTTAATAGATAGTTTAATGATAGTTTAAAAGTAGACCGTTTAAAAGTTGAAGGTAAATAGTTTAAAAGTTGTTGACAGACTGGAAGTTGAATGAATGTTGATATTCAAATAGTTTAATGGCTGTGCATAGGTAGATATTTGACGATAACTGAAAGTTGGAATGGCTCTAATGTTCGCTAGCAGTTATGCTAAGATTTTTAACTATGCTAACCATGCTACTTAGCTAATGTTTTATAGCAGTGCTAGCAATGCTAACCTGCTAACCATGTTACTTAGCTAACGTTTTCTAGCAGTTTAATGAATGTTGATATTCAAATAGTTTAATGGCTGTGCATAGGTAGATATTTGACGATAACTGAAAGTTTGAACGGCTCTAATGTTTGCTAGTAGTTATGCTAAGATTTTTAATTCTTTTAACCATGCTACTTAGCTAATGTTTTATAGCAGTGTTAGCATGCTAACCATGTTACTTAGCTAACTTAACTAACATTTTCTAGCAGTTTTACTAAACATGCTAACTATGCTAACAATGTTAGCATGCTAACTATGTTAACCATGTTACTTAGCTAACTTAGCTAATAATTTTAGCAGTTATGCTAACTATGCTAACTAACATGCTAACTATGCTAACCATGTTACTTAGGTAACCTAGCTAATCATTTTAACAGTTTTGCTAAAAATGCTAACTAGCATGCTAACTACGCTAACCATGTTACTTAGCTAACTTAGCTAATCATTTTTAGCAGTTTTGCTAAAAATGCTAACTAGCATGTTAACATGCTAGCATGCTAACTATGCTAACCATGTGACTTAGCTAACTTAGCTAATCATTTTTAGTAATTTTGCTTAAAATGCTAACTAGCATGCTAACTTGCTAGCATGCTAACTATGTTAACCATGTGACTTAGCTAATCATTTTTAGCAGTTTTGTTAAAAATGCTAACTAGCATGCTAACTACGCTAACCATGTGACTTAGCTAACTTAGCTAATCATTTTTAGTAATTTTGCTAAAAATGCTAACTAGCATGTTAGCATGCTAACTTGCTAGCATGCTAACTATGTTAACCATGTGACTTAGCTAATCATTTTTAGTAGTTTTGCTAAAAATGCTAACTAGCATGCTAACATGCTAGCATGCTAACTTGCTAGCATGCTAACTATGTTAACCATGTGACTTAGCTAATCATTTTTAGCAGTTTTGCTAAAAATGCTAACTAGCATGCTAACATGCTAGCATGCTAACTATGTTAACCATGTGACTTAGCTAACTTAGCTAATCATTTTTAGTAATTTTGCTAAAAATGCTAACTAGCATGCTAACATGCTAGCATGCTAACTATGCTAACCATGCTAACTAGCTACAGTGGATAGGAGTCATAGTTGATGACAAGTAACAGTTACAATGGCTAAACAGTTAAAAAGTTCAGTAGTTTAAAGGGTTAAATTGTTTAACAGTGAAATATTGTAGTGAGGACTTTTATTTTGAAACAGTTTTTGGCAGAGGAAGCAGTTGAACAGGATGTGTAGT
>NW_027468718.1:2617771-2625271 GCF_046254945.1 Alosa pseudoharengus | reverse complement strand
GGGGGGCGCACGTGGACACCAAACATATATATACCACATTTCAGTATCATGTTTGTTTATATTTGTACTTGGAAAAACAATAAACAAATTAAAGAAAAAAGTAACTCTTTCATTCTTCTCTGTCTGTGTCTGTATTCTGTATCCCTCTATCCCCCCCTCTCTCTCTTGCTCTTTCTCTGTATCCCTCTCTCTCTCCCTCTCTCTTTCTCTTTATCCCCCTCTCTCTCCCTCTAGTATCTGAAGGACACATCGTCTGACAGGCCCCGCCTCCTCTCCCCGGAGTCGGAGTCGGAGCTTGTGATTGGCCGACTGGACGTGTGCCCTGAGGTGGTGGTCGTCCCGGCGACCGAGGAGACAGAGGAGGCGTGGCCAGAGCCGGAGGGCGTGCACCATGATCGCCATGGCAGCGGAGACTCGGGCGTGTACTCGGCTGAGGAGGCGTCGGGAGGGGGAGTGGCCTCTCAGGAGGAGGAGGAGCTTAGGAGAGGAGAGAGGGAGTGGGAGAAGGAGGAGAGGAAGAGAGGAGAGAGAGAGAGGGAGTGGGAGAAGAAGGAGAGGAAGAGAGGAGAGACAGAGGAGGATGAAGGAGTCAGAGACGTGTGTGTCTGAGAAAAGGAGGGATGAACTGAAAACAGATGAAGGAGTGAACAATGGAGGGATGAACTGAAAACAGATGAAGGTGTGAACAACAGAAAGATGAACTGAAAACAGATGAAGGAGTGAACAATGAAGGGATGAACTGGAAACAGATGAAGGAGTGGGAGGATGAGCTGGAAACATGAGCTGGAAACATGAGCCCTTTACAGAAAGATATATTTTTACTTTTCCTTTGTTCTTGAGTTTGTGTCTGTCATGCTCTGCCCCTCCCGACACACACACACACACACACACACACCTGGTCCTTCCTCTCTGGTAGAGAAATGATGCAGACACTCACTCTCTCTCTCTCTCTCTCTCTCTCTCTCTCTCTCTCTCACTCTCTCACACACACACACACAAACCTGGTCCATCCTGTCTGGTAAAGAAAGGATGCACACACACACACAGATACACACACACACACACACCTGGTCCATCCTCTCTGGTAAAGAAATGATGCAGACACACACACACACACTCTCTCTGTCTCTCACACACACACACACAGATACACACAGATACACACAGCTGGTCCATCCTCTCTGGTAGAGAAAGGATGCAGACACACACACACTCCCTCTCTCTCTCTCTCTCTCTCTCTCTCACACACACACACACACACACACCTTCCCTGGTCCATCATCTCTGTTAAAGAATGGCTACACATGTGTGAGAGCGAGAGAGAGAGAGATCCTCTCAGTTAGGACTTGAGCCTGTCCAATCACGTGTCTTGCTCGTGTTCTGAGCCTCTGTCTCTGTCCAATCACGTGTCTTGCTTGTGTTCTGAGCCTCTGTCTCTGTCCAATCACGTGTCTTGCTTGTGTTCTGAGCCTCTGTCTCTGTCCAATCACGTGGCTTGCTTGTGTACTGAGCACATATTCAGTGTGTGTGTTTTATCTCAGCTGAGCTCATCCACCTGTTTGCTGGTTGCCTGCCTGAGTAATGGCCAGTATAATGGGCTACCTGGTTAGCATAAAGGCTAGTATAATGGGCTACCTGGTTAGCATAAAGGCTAGTATAATGGGCTACCTGGTTAGCATAAAGGCTAGTATAATGGGCTACCTGGTTATAATGGGCTACCTGGTTAGCATAAAGGCTAGTATAATGGGCTACCTGGTTAGCATAAAGGCTAGTATAATGGGCTACCTGGTTAGCATAAAGGCTAGTATAATGGGCTACCTGGTTAGCATAAAGGCTAGTATAATGGGCTACCTGGTTAGCATAAAGGCTAGTATAATGGGTTACCTGGTTAGCGTAATGGCCAGTATAATGGGTTACCTGGTTAGATTGTACAGACTGATGCTGAAATGTTAATCGCTAGTTCCCTTCAGAAAACCCAGATTTGATTTTTTTTAGCCATATTACCTATCTGTGTGTGTGTGTACGTGTGTACGTGTGTACGCGTGCGTGAGTGTGTGTGTGTGTGTATGTACGCGTGCGTGAGTGTGTGTGTGACAGCGTTTCAACATGCCTCATATTGAGGCTACAATTGTCCCTTTATAATTCTTATAGAATCTGGACTCAGGCACTTTTTGATCACCAACACCCCCCCCCCCCACACACACACACACCTCCACCTCCCTCTCTCTTTTTCTCTCTCCATCTTTCCTCACATCTCTCTCTTTCCTCACATCTCTCTCTCTCTCTTTCCTCACATCTCTCTCTCTCTCTTTCCTCACATCTCTCTATCTCTTTCTTCACATCTCTCTCTTTCCTCACCTCTCTCTCTTTCCTCACATCTCTCTCTCTTTCCTCACATCTCTCCATCTTTCCTCACATCTCTCTCTCTCTCTCTCTTTCCTCACATTCTCTCTTTCCTCACATCTCTCCATCTTTCCTCACATCTCTCTCTCTTTCCTCACATTCTCTCTTTCCTCACATCTCTCTCTTTCCTCACATCTCTCTCTCTCTTTCCTCACATCTCTCTTTCCTCACATCTCTCCATCTTTCCTCACATCTCTCTCTTTCCTCACATCTCTCTCTCTCTCTTTCCTCACATCTCTCCATCTTTCCTCACATCTCTCTCTCTTTCCTCACATTCTCTCTTTCCTCACATCTCTCTTTCCTCACATCTCTCTCTCTCCCCTTTATTGTCTGAGCTGCCACTCACACCAGTCATGCCACTCATTTGTTTCCTGTGTGTGTGTGTGTGCGTGTGTGTTTTTTTGTGTATGTGCGTGTGTGTTTTTTTGTGTATGTGTGTGTGTGTGTGTGTGTGTGTGTGTGTGTGTGTGCGCATGTGCTTGCGTGCGTGTGTGTGTGCGTGCGTGCGTGTATGTGTGTGTGTGTGTGCGTGCTCTAAAGAGAGCCTAACTGTATTGTAATGCATCCGTGTGTCACCATGCCGCCATATTCTCACACATGCCACCACATGCCTCTGACAACCGCACTTACCCTGCTGCTTATGGAGACATGCAAATAAAGACCTTTTTATACCACCATCCTGTGTGTGTGAGCCATCCTATGTGTGTGTGTTTGTGTGTGTGAGCCTTCCTGTGTGGGTGTGTGTGTGTGTGAGTACTGCCCTCTTGTGTAGTGGGTTGTAGTGCCATTGTCTGGCTATCTATAAAACCCATTACAATAGTATCTATCTATAAAACCCATTACAATAGTATATATCTATAAAACCCATTACAATAGTATCTATCTATAAAACAAAACAAGCTAAAGAAGGTTTTTTGTTCATAGTCACTACATCCAGTGCAAAGGGGATTCCTCATCAGTGCTGTAAAATGAATGTATGTGTGAAGTACAGCGTCTTAAAGTCTACAGTGGCTATTGCAACCCTGTTAGAACTGGCGTACATTATGTGTGAAACCGGTCTGTCTGGGTGAAGATGCAAGCACCCACTTGTGGGTGGTTTCCTGTGGGCGGATGTCGAAATGACACCCAGTTCACACTTTCGCATGATAGCTGAAGATCGTTCTGATTCATACTTTTGCTGCACTTAGGGTCAAAACACGGTTTTGGGCATGTGTTAACCAGAGGACACACGCTGGTCAAAGCACGTTTTTAATCACTGGGCATGTGTTAACCGGAGTCACACACGCGAGGCGGTACTCTCCTACCTGTACCAGCCCAAGGGCTCGCCAGTTTGAGAAACCTGCGCACATGCGTGCTGGGGCGCAACCATCCAGAAAGTGGTGTCACAGACTCTTCAAAGTCTGCAGTACTTCCGCCGTGTGGAACACGGGACTCGCGCTGTCAGTGTTTTCCGTTAGAGAAGCGCCGCTCGGTCACAGGCCGACACTGAGGAGAACGACACCACTAACGGAAGACCGGCGAGGTAGCTTACACTGAAGAGCGCGGATATGGTGAGATGCAGACCGGTCGGCTAGCTGCGCTCGCGGCTGTCTTCTCTCTCTCCGGTAGGTGAAGAGCGAAACAACATTCTGTGCTGACTTGCGTCTTTGGTTGACCCTGTTTTGTAAAAGCGGAACATCTGACTGTTATCAGCGTTTTAAAAAGACTGATGGGAAAAAAAACAATAAGAAAAACAGAAATAGAAACCGATATCCACTACAATGACAATCAGTCAGCGGTGACAGTCAGGCCGATGAGCAAAACAATTGTGCATTTAATGACTAAAGCATGAAAGTTTCACCATATAGCCCAGTGTTTTTCAACCTTTTTTGTGCCACGGCACACTTTTGACACTTAAAATGTCCCAGGGCACACTAACATCCTGTGTGAAGAAAAAATAAACATACCATAGCCTAAAATTTCAAAGAATACACAGATGTGGCCTTATTATGGCTTCTATGCCAGACCTGCTCAATAAAACAAGCGCTCTCTGTTTCATTTGTAGGTTACTATATCTAATTTAATTGTTGTTATGAACTGGATATGTGATGATTCTGTGAATACTGGACATGGGGGGCCGTTGTACAATGCCTGCATACCACAAATAGTGCAATCATACAATCAATGAGAGCATGTGGTTATAAATTCTTTGATGCAACAGTTGCTTTTCTGGACCAGTGAGTGACATTTGGGTAATTTTCTGCGGCACACCTGATGATCTCTCACGGCACACTAGTGTGCCCCGGCACAGTGGTTGAAAAACACTGATATAGCCTAATCTTCACCCCCTAAGGTTTGATTTAGACGTGGAGCCACTTCAGATCTGACTTCTGGGGCTAGATATTTGCTGTATAATATAGGCCTACACAGTAAAATATTTTTACAAGTCATTCCAGAATTCTACTGTAAAGATCTAGAACTTAAATAGGTAGTGGCCATGTTTCATTGGCCAAGGATCTTCTTGAGTTTAAGGATTGCCTATGTCAATTACCCCCAGAGCTGGACAGGCTAGATCAGTGCAAAGCTGCAGAGCTGGACAGGCTAGATGCTAGATCAGTGCAAAGCTACAGAGCTGGGCAGGCTAGATGCTAGATCAGTGCAAAGCTGCAGAGCTGTGCAAAGCTGCAGAGCTGGACAGGCTAGATGCTAGATCAGTGCAAAGCTGCAGAGCTGGACAGGCTAGATGCTAGATCAGTGTTTCCCAAAGCTGCAGAGCTGGACAGGCTAGATGCTAGATCAGTGCAAAGCTGCAGAGCTGGACAGGCTAGATCAGTGTTTTCAACCTTTTCTCCTTGAAGGCCTCCTTCCCTGTGTCCCCGAACTCCTACCCGCATACACACACAAAAAGAATAAAGTGATTAATTACAAACGTTCAGAGGTCAGAGGTAATAAAGAGCTACATGAATTTAAATGTGGAACAAATACATTTTGGATTATACAGAATTTTGATTATCCAATTGGGTGTGTTATTGGGATTTTATACATTTAATGTGCGTAAATATAATTTTGGTAACCTTGCAACCTCAGCCCAGGCAACATTGTGCGGACCCCCTGCAATCTCTATATAATAATATATATAAAATATATAATATATATATATATATACTAGGGCTGTCAAAATAACTGATTAATTTCGATTAATTAATTTGACAAAAAATAACGCAGATTAATTCTGTATGACCTTTGACCCCGAGCCGTTGTAGTCAGTAACCATTAGACTGTAAAATGAAGGAGAGAGAAGAAAATGTGCTGCCTAGATCATTGATTGGAACATTTAGTTTTCAAAAACGGCTTGATAGTGTTGATAGGCTAAAAATAAAGTGTTGATTAAAAAAAAGTCCTCTGCAATGTATGTGATAAAAAAAACTTCTTCCCGAAGCACTTTTGAATTGATTTCCTCAGCATATTAGGTCATATCATAGATTATGGGCATTATTAAAATAATAATAAAAGAGTTTTTTAACTTTAATGTCACTAATGCTGATTATTCAATGATTCATTTGAATTTAAATATTTAAAATACTTTCACAGCAAAAATCATATATGTGATTAATTTAGATTAATTAATCACAGAGTATGTAATTAATTAGATTAATTTAATCGATTGACAGCCCTAATATATATATATATATAACCTCAGCCCAGGCAACATTGTGTGGATTGTGCAGTCTCTGGCGCCCCCTAGTGGGGTCCGCGGACCCCAGGTTGGGAACCGCTGGGCTAGATGATGGGACTGGCACACTGTAGAAGCCACACTCAGGAGCACTGGGGCAAAGTGGCACACGACCTGCCTGGGGTGTGTTTCCCAGAACCATAGTTGCTAACCTGTTAGCAACTTAGTTGGTTGGCAATGGGAAATTACATTTACATTGCCAAATGTTGGGTACCACCCCCCTGCTGATTAAAGTAGCTGATTAAAGTAGCTGATCAAAGTAGCTGATTAAAGGAGCTGATTAAAGTAGCCTACCCCCCTGCTGATTAAAGTAGCTCCTACAACCTAAAGCTGCTAACTGCTAACTAGCAATTATTACTATTGTGTTACATGCTCCAAATGTAAAGCACTTTGAGCTGCATTCTGTGTATGAAAGGTGCTATACAAATAAAGCTTATTATTATTATTATTATTATTATTATTATTATTATTATTATTATTATGGTTTTGGGAAACACACTCCTGCTGATTGAAGTACAACCACACCAAGCTGCAGTGAAGGAGCAAGTCATTAGAGACGGTGCAGGAAGCTGGTGTGCCAACGGCCTACGTCCACACAGTCATGTTTCCATCCAAGAGCATTTGTGCTTCTTTTGTAGAACCAGCTGGCTCAGACATATTACATGAGGCATCCACAAAACAGCTATGTTAATGTTATAAATGCTGAAATATATGAGGCATCCACAAAACAGCTATGTTAATGTTATAAATGCTCAGAAATATTACATGAGGCATCCACAAAACAGCTATGTTAATGTTATAAATGCTCAGAAATATTACATGAGACATCCACAAAACAGCTATGTTAATGTTAGAAATGCTGAAATATTACATGAGGTATCTACAAAACAGCTATGTTAATGTTAGAAATGCTGCTTTGAAATTCAAGATACAGAATTATTTGCATAAAAATTGCTCTGCCAAATATTTGTGGGCTGTTCTGTGTTGGGAGTATTAGACAGAATGCAAGAAACAGACCAGCATGCAATGCTAAAATTGAATTAAAAAAAACAAACAACATGTAAGTTAAGACCCAAATTCCAAAAAGTTATGCTAAAATGTGAATAAAAAAGAATGCAATGATTTATAAATCATGTCAACCCTATATTTAATTGAGAGTAATTCAACACTATATTAACTATTGAAGGAGAGAGATTGTATTGTTTTTGGAAAAAATAGGTTCATTTTTTATTCATTTATAATGACATCAAAAAAGCAAATACAATGGCTAATCCAGCATAGACGTTTATGTCTTTGGAATTGAGTAAACAAACCTTCGTTTACAAGATTGCTACACTTTTGAAATGATTTGGTAAGAGTTTAATGCACCAATTTAGGTTTAATTT
>NW_027468718.1:2590271-2607771 GCF_046254945.1 Alosa pseudoharengus | reverse complement strand
TCACACACAGACACACACAAATACACTGTATTATGAGTATTCTTACACTTATACTTGATCAGCTCCTCTGTGCTGTGATCAGCTCCAGTGTAAGATAGAGGTTCATTTAGGCTACATATTTATAGACTACATACAATTTCAGAAAACTACTTGACGTAATGTAGGCCTAATTAAGACGTTTTGTGGAGATTACATTTGTATTGCCTGTAAGATTCCTGTTCATAGTTTATGACAGACAAAACAGGTTGATGCATGGTCATCTCTAAGCTGGACTATTTTAATTCAATAATCAAGCCTTACATCCCCAACCGCCCACTGCGGTCTTCTGATGAGCGTCTGTTGTGTCGACCAGTCATAAAAACTAGGTCTAATTCAAGACTCTATTCCTCAGTGGTTCCATGTTGGTGGAATGAGTTGCCCAGTGCTCTCCGTTCCTGTGGTAGTTTTGGGTCGTTTAAGAGGGGTCTAAAGACATTCCTATGTACTTAGTTGTTTAAGCGCTTATGTGTTATGGTTTGTATAATATTGTTTTATTTTCATTAGGCTGTTAATTAATTTGACATTATTGTTTATTATTGATATTCTCCTTAATGTAGTCTTAGCATGTCATTGTTTTTATATTATTGATTGAATTGACATTATTGTTTTATTATTGCCTTTCCCCTCATTTTCATTGCTTAATTTTATTAGGCTATTGATTGAATTGATATTATTGTTTATTATAACTATTCTCCTTATTATATTTGACCAACATTCTAATATGTTCCCTGTTCAATTTTAAATATTATTATAATAATAATAATAATAATAATAAGCTTTATTTGTATAGCACCTTTCATACACAGAATGCAGCTCAAAGTGCTTTACATTTGAAGCATGTAACAAAATAATAGTCAGTCAGTCATTATCAATCACATTTCTTCATTGCTGGGGCCGTTTATGATCCACTCAGCAACATATCAAAAATATAGAAAATGACATGTCATAAGACTGGCAGCCTTAACCCTCTTACCCCCCACAAGCACGCCATATGGCAACTGTGGCAAGGAAAAACTCCCATATTCCAGGAAGAAACCTTGAGCAGAACCTGACTTAATAGGGGGAGCCCATCTGCTTCTGGCTGGCTGCGCCCTCCAATAGCAGCAGATGTAGAATAATCTGAAAAAGTAGTCTACAGGATAAGACGAGTTAACTAAAAGCTTTCCTGTACAGGTATGTTTTCAGATCTTTTTTAAAAATATTTACTGAACTCGCCTGCTTGATGTACAGAGGCAGGGTGTTCCATAGTTTGGGGGCATAATGGATAAAAGCAGCTTCTCCACTTTGTTTGTGGAGCACTTTGGGTACGATTAAAAGATTAGAATTGGATGATCTAAGTTTCCTTTGTGGTTGATAAGATATTAAAAGCTCAGAGATATATGAAGGTGCTGTGCCATTCAGAGCTTTGTAAGTAATTAACATAACCTTAAAATCAATTCTATAGGAAATAGGGAGCCAGTGCAGTTCAGCCAACACAGGGGTGATGTGTTCTCTCTTCTTAGTCTTAGTTAAAAGTCTAGCCGCAGAGTTCTGTATGAGTGCCAATTTCTTTAGATGTTTTTTGGGAAGACCAGTGAAAAGTGCATTGCAGTAGTCTAACCTGCTAGTGATAAAGGCGTGAATTAGTTTTTCTGCATCTTGTTGAGTTAAAAAGGGCCGCACTTTGGCAATGTTTCTCAAGTGGAAATAGGCTGTTTGAGTAACTTTACTGATATGGGGCTTAAAACTTAACTCTGCATCTAAGATGACACCGAGGCTTGTTACTTTTGGTTTGACCTGGTGTGCCAAGTTCCCCAGATTACTAAGAACAATATCTCGCTTTAGTTTTGGTCCCACCAAAAGTACCTCTGTTTTGTCATCATTTAGTTTCAGAAAATTTTTGCTCATCCACTGATTAATGGAGGTTAGGCATGCAGTGAGGGAGCAAAGGCCATCTGGGTTAGTTGGCTCCACAGAAATATACAATTGGGTATCATCTGCGTAGCTATGGAAGTTTACATTATGCTGACTTATGACATTTCCCAATGGAAGCATATATAGGGAAAATAGCAGGGGACCAAGGCAGCTCCCCTGGGCCACACCAAAAGGCAAGTCATGTTTTTCAGATACATGATCTCCTAGACTGATATAAAAATCTCTGCCAGTAATGTAGGTTTGAAACCAGTTTAGAGCATTATCAGAGAGACCCACCCACTTCGCAAGGCGGTGAATTAGGATGCTATGATCAATGGTGTCAAATGCCGCACTCAAATCCAGAAGAATAAGGATTGAGACTTTGTTTGAGTCAGTAGCCAGTCTGAGATCATTGACTATTTTTACTAGAGCCGTTTCTGTGCTGTGATTTGATCTAAAACCTGATTGGAATTTTTCAAGGATACTGTTTTCGTTGAGGAAGGTATTTAACTGATTACAAACAACTTTTTCAAGTACTTTGCTCAGGAACGGTAGATTTGATATAGGCCTGTAGTTGCTCAGATTGGTATGGTCAAGATTTGACTTTTTAAGTAAAGGTTTCACAACAGCGGTTTTAAAAGCAGTTGGAAATATACCTGTTTCTAATGAGGTATTTATTACCTTGAGAATAAAGGGAGCTAAGCTATCATATAGTTTTTTGAGGAATCTAGTAGGGATTGGATCTAAAACACATGTTGAGGAGCCGGTTTGAGTTATAATTTTACCAAGCTCAGATTGAGTAATAGTGCTAAAGGACCTTAATTTTGGGGGGCTGTTTTTGGGTGTACTATCAAACATATTACTTGTATTACCAATAGCCTCCCTTATAGAAATTACTTTGTTTTCGAAGAAGTCTGCAAATTCTTCGCATCTTAGAGAGGATGCCTGACTGAGTGTATCAAAAGGTGTTTGATGCAATAGCCTATCAATGGTAGAGAACAACACCCTAGAGTTTCCACTGTTTTCAGCAATTACCTTAGAGAAGTGGTTCCTTCTCTCATTCCGAATAGCTCTATTATAATTTGCTATTTTTTCTTTTAGAATGGCACGGTGAACCTGTAACTTAGTTTTTCTCCATGTTCTCTCAGCTTTTCTACATGATCTTTTTAGATCATGGATATTTTCGTTCATCCAAGGTGTCAGTTTGCTACAGGGCCTTTTTTTAGTCTTTAAGGGTGCCACTCTATCAAGCATAGCGCCTAATTCATGATTGAGAGCCTCTACCATTTGATCAATGGGATGATGTAAAATATCTAAATTTATGGAGTCTATAAGAGCTATGAACTGCTGTTCTGCTCTAATGTCCAAGAGTCGCGATTTGATTGCAATTTCGGGATGAATTTTTGGAGTATGTAGTACTATATTAAAAGATACACAATAATGATCAGACATATTTATATCATTTACTGATAAGTCTGTGACTTCTATCCCTCTAGAAATGACTAGATCGAGGGTGTTGCCAAGGTTGTGGGTGGGTCCTGTAACATGCTGCTTTAGCTCTAAACTGTCCAACACATTAAGGAACTTACTGGCTTTAGCATCAGTTGTCTTATTGACATGAATATTAAAGTCGCCATTTACAATTATCCGATCATAGCTAGTGATGATGAGCGACATAAGTTCAGAAAACTGGTCGAGAAAGCCAGCCCATAGTTTAGGAGGGCGGTATAAGGTTAATAGAAGTACAGCTGGGTCAGCCTTCAGAGTGAGGGCAATGTACTCAAAGGAAGCGAATTCACCAAAGTTGACTCTAGTGCAACTATATTTGTTTGAGAGAATGGAGGCAATTCCACCACCTCGTTTGCCTTGTCTAATTGAGTGGAAGAAATTATAATTTGGGGGACAAGTTTCAACAAGAACAGCTTCGCTGTCTGAAGTCAGCCAGGTTTCAACAAGAAACAGAAAATCCAATTGTTTTTCACTAATAAAATCATTGATTGCAAAGGTTTTGGTAGTAAGTGCACCTATATTCAGTAAACCCATGTTAGCTGAAAATGCCTCTGAATATTTGTTAGGTTTCTAGTTTTAAATTTGTCTTTTCTTTTTACTATACGTTTGGTAGAAATCAACGTTGGAATAGAACTATAAGCATAAGTCATGCTATTGCATGAAGCAGCTTGATCTATGGTAGTAGTATTGTATGTTACCCTGCAGAAAACATTCTCAGACCCATCCACATGTATAATGCCATTCGAATCAATACCTGGGGGGCGTGAATCTGTAATATTTTCTACAGAATGTCAATGCCTCAGTGTGGACGCTATGTTGTCAGAGAGTAGCCTGGCTCCATGTTGGTTTGGGTGGAGACCATCACGCTTCAGCATACTGGGCCTCTCCCAGAACAAGCCCCAGTTGTTGACATAGGGGATGCTTAGGGAAGCGCAGTAGCGTTTGAGCCAGGTGTGGAGATCGAACAGTCTGGACCATCTCTCAGCACCTTTTCTGTAGGTAGGGAGAGGCCCAGAGATGACAAAGCGTTTTTCTGTGCCCATCAGGGTGGTGATGAGAGTTTTGTAGTTTTCCTGCAGTGCTACTGACTGCTTATCTCTGATGTCGTTTGTGCCCACGTGTACGATGATGTTGTTGACCTTGGTGTGGCAGGCCAGGATGCTTGGGAGTTTCTGCTGGATGTCAAGGACCTTGGCACCAGGGAAGCAGTAGACCTTGGAGGGACCGCTACATGATGGGGGAATGCAGAGGTCTCTAACCATGGAACTGCCGATGACCAGGGTGGAGGTTGATGAGGTCCGGGGAGGTGGGGGTCGGGGGGGCGCCGACTTTGAGGAGGGACCAGGATGGTTGTCTCGGGGCAGGAGGGGCTCCTCATCCTCGGTCAGAATGGCGTAGCGGTTTTCCAGTCGTATAGGTTGGGCTGGGCCTGAGTGCCGTCCGGACCGTCTGCCGTGCTTGTGATGCTTGCTTCTACGCCATGGCTCAGGCTGATGTGGAGTGGAGCTGGCCAGCAGAGCAGGCTTGGTTCTCAGCAGAGGCCGGGGAGAGGCAACAGGGACAGAAGTTGCATTAGTGCATGGCATGGTTAAAGTATTGGAGGACAGAGTGAAATCAGGGCATCTGGCATTAGTATGTGTAAGAGAGGTAACGTTACTTACGGAGAGAATGGTGTCGAGGAACTGTTCATCCTTCTCAATCTGATGGAGGGTCGCTATTCTGGCTTCAAGTTCCACTATCTTTTCGCTGAGAAGGACGCAGGAGTCGCAGCCTGGTGCACAGCTGAGGGGAGGCATCGTGTCGCGGCGAGGGCTCGTCGGTGTCAACTTTCTTTTAAACGTTTGTTTGCTAGTTGGCTAGCAACAGCGATATCGTGCAGTTCCTTGATAACTCGAACACAGGTAGCGGGTGAGTAATCTGAGATTACTCACTTTTATATTGAGTCACTAGTTTTGAGAGACGTTAGAAGGAATTTGATGCTTTCTTCTTCCAGATAGCGTTTCCTTGGCCCGGTATTATTTGCAGCCCTTGATGCTGGCTTAATCGTTTCACGTTAACGTTTGACAGAAAAGTTTGGCGATCAAGGTTATAGAGTCCGATAATCCAAAGCCTCGAGCAACAACAGTTTATGGAACAGTTTGTTCACGAGATATAATCGGTAGCCAGTAAATCCGTAGAAAGTAGATAGTAACAAGGAGATTTTAAGATAGATAAGTTTGGAAGTTTAGGTAGTTACATACGGAGCACGCCGACATTATGTTGCTTTGTATTTATGTGTCGCTTTGGACAAAGGCGTCTGCTAAATCCATAACCATAACCATAAAATGCAAAATGTGTGTGTGTGTGTGTGAGAGAGAGAGAGATCAGCAGATGCAACAGCACCAAACCAGTCAATGCATGGGGCTCCTGTTTTTGCGGTCGGTCTGATTATGTGCGTTTCGTAACAGCGCACAGAAACTCCTGGGAACCTACAGCGCATATTTCTCGGCAACGACGCTCTGTGAACTGAGGAACTGAAAACGGCTATCTTGCGGACACATCAACACAGCTCACAAGAAGTGCGCAACAACCTATGGCAACAACGCAGGAAAAGTTCCCTTGCTAAGTCAAGTTCCGGATGTCACGCGCTGGTTTGCGGCCACATAGAGCCCCGGGTGCCCAGTGTCGCTTTTGGCACCTTAACCGCAAAATGACACGGGGGAGGTTTGCTGTGGTTTGCCTGGTATGACGAAGATTTAAATATTCTCGACTGAGTCATTTTACTCTTTTCCAAATGTTTCTACACGCGGAGAGCAAGGTGTCTGTTGTTTTTTGTGTTCGACACCTATTTTGTTGTTGTTGATGGTTTCCGCATCCTTCCCGTATGGAGTAGGCTTGACCATAACCAGGAATTGCGTGGGAAAGAATCGAAATCGAAACCGAAACTTAGGCTGCGCGAGTCTGACCATGGAGTTCAATTGTTCGACGTCGTCTACACTTACGCGATGAACATAACTGGATTTTTTATCTTTTGCGCGGCTTGCACAGTCCTCTGTCGAGGTAAGACTGATTTGTTGCTTAAATCTGTGTAAGTTAGCTCTCTGGCTTAATGTCTACCTTATTTTAACCGATAGAGATTCATCCAGCCTTCCCTGAAGCCCATGGTGGTGGAGGTGAAGTTAGTTTGATGTTGGAAATTCGACAGATAATCAACATTTCAATACCTCCTAAGCCACGTGACCTAGTAACTCCAAACCAATGCAGAATAGTTCTATACTCTTTCTGTCACCCTCCTCCCCAGCTAGGGTTACCACCGAGGCTATGTCTGATAAAACACCTGGACATATCAATGACCCGACCAACCGCTTTGCTCACAAGTGAAAATGGCCATTAGACACATGTAGCCACACTACAAGACAAAATTGGCCTTTGTGCATAGCCCTGAATATTTAAATTTCTCAAGTATTCTCATAAGAGGAAACGTGTAGGCTAACTTATCTAAGCTGACCTGATTGCTTAGATACTGGTGCTTGTGCTTGCTTTTGCTCCCTCTGCTAAAGAAATTAGTAGAGGGATGACATTAGATCTTAGGCTATTTACCATACCTTAGCCACACCTATAGCCAATTTTATTTAGTATGTCGCAATCAGACATTAGAATAACTTATGTTGAATGTTTCATTTTCTTTTTTACTGGCCTGTCAGTCTTGTGGACATACTGTCATCTTCGTCCTCCGCCTCACTACCAATAACGAACGACGTTGAGTATTTGACATTAGGTAGACCAGTGGGACGAGTACCACTGGTGGTACGCAGACTCTCTGCAGGGGTTCTCAAAGTTTTGATTGGTGAGGGCCAATTCAGGAACCCAACATTGAACTGAGGGCCGCCAAAGGGGCGGGGGGAGAAAAAGAAAAAACCTGGAAAAAAATCCAATTTGCATCTCTACAGTTTATATTTATTGCATTAAACACATTTTAATTCATAACTGAGAAAAAATGCAATGCACACACAATCCCTGGGGTTCTCTATACCCTAAACAGACAAATTTGGGGTATAACAGTTCTGGTTGCAGTCCATTTCAAGTACAAACTTATTTAGAACAAACAGTCTCAGTGTGCTTTGCTTCTTATCAGCATAGGCTTTATTCAGGGCCAATTCCAGCTACCAAAGCACCACAGGAAAACCTGACGGCCATTAAACACCACTAAGAGGAGACTCATTCTTTTCAAAGCGCACAGTACAGTTGTACAGTTTTAACAGTTTTACAGATGTTATCAGATGTTATCGCGGGCCGCCAGAAATGTTTCCGCAGGCCGCCATTGGCCCCCGGGCCGCACTTTGAGAACCTATACTAAGAAGATTGGTCACTGACAGTAGCCTATACTATAACACATATGGAATATGGATCAACTGACAGTATAACACATATGGAATATGGATCAACTGACAGTAGCCTATAGTATAACACATATGGAATATGGATCAACTTGCGTAGGTCCACCAATGTGAAACTAGCAATATGAACAATGTGAAACTATTAGACAATTCAATTGTAAAACCACATAGGCTAAGGTAACTGGGTAGACTTCTGCATTGTGTTGGTCATCAATAAAGATGACCCAAAACGGCCACGGTATACTGCTGAAGTTTTATTCTGCACACACACACAGCAAACCATACAGGGTGAGTTCGCCAATAGCTCCACTCTCCATAAAGATATTAGACAGGCCAGAAGAAAACCAAATGCATGTCAATTAAAGAATAAAACAGGACACACCTCTCCCTATAAAGATATTAGACAGACAAAAGCAAAAATGCATTTAAAGTGAAGAATAAAAAAGCAGGACACACCTGCACACATGCTGCACAGCAAAACATACAGGTGAGTTCGCCTGAAGCTCCTGCACACATGCTGCACAGCAAAACATACAGGGTGAGTTCGCCTGAAGCTCCTGAAACATACAGGGTGAGTTCGCCTGAAGCTCCTGCACACATGCTGCACAGCAAAACATACTGGGTGAGTTCGCCTGAAGCTCCTACACACATGCTGCACAGCAAAACATACTGGGTGAGTTCGCCTGAAGCTCCTGAAAAAGTTCACACAAGCCAACTGTTGCAGCTGCTAATGTGCTATTCCAGCTCCATAGCTAAGCTAGTCTACTGTACACAACTGTAGGGCTAGTTCTGGCATGTGGTTAGATGGATGTAAACATGTAAACAATGCATTTTAAAAGTAAATTCACAAAAATAACTAAAATATAATGTAGGCCTACATAAACTGAATACAGACAATATAACTTGAAGCAATCTTATGGATGAAGATCGCTTATGAGGCTGCAATCAGTCAACCTACCTCTCTCCATAAAGATATTAGACAGGAAAGAGGAAGGGGGGAGACCGGGGGTCAAGACTACTACTAGTGTACTCTAGAAATAAAGGAATAGATTTGAAACTGTATGATATTAACTAGATAAACTAGATCTCTTGTGCAATTATGTTGTGAATACATAAGTGTAAGGTCTAACCTGTTACACTAAGCTTCATTTAGAATGACTTAACGGTAGGCTATTTCAAGGTGGATAAATGCTATTTAGAGGTGGGTAATTAGAGGTGGGTAATTAGAGGCGGGTAAATACAATTTCTGAAATTCAGGAGGTGCGTTTAGCCTCCACCACAGCCCTGCACACTACACAGGCGAATGAGAGAGACTGACACACACACACACACACACACACACACACACACTAGGGCTGGTGATGGTGATGATGATGGTGATGATGATGATGATGATGATGGTCATGATGATGATGGTGTTGATGATGATGGTGACGATGATGATGATGTGGTTTCTCACCCCCAGCCTTGGAGGCTCCTCCCCCTCCCTACGATGTGGATCTGGAGCGGAATAAAGCACTTCTGAAGTGGAGGAGTTCAGACTCACACAACAGCACCTACACTGTACAGTACCAGATGTGAGTGTACACACACACACACACACCACCTACACTGTACAGTACCAGATGTGAGTGTACACACACACACACAGACACACACACACCACCTAAACTGTACAGCACCAGATGTGAGTGTACACACACACACACACCACCACCACCACCTAAACTGTACAGTACCAGATGTGAGTGTACACACACACACACACACACCACCACCACCACCTTAACTGTACAGCACCAGATGTGAGTGTACACACACACACACAGACACACACACACCACCTAAACTGTACAGCACCAGATGTGAGTGTACACACACACATACGCAACACACACACCACCACCACCTAAACTGTACAGCACCAGATGTGAGTGTACACACACACATACGCAACACACACACACACACACACACAACACCACCTACACTGTACAGTACCAGATGTGAGTCTACACACACACACACACACACACACACACACCACCTAAACTGTACAGCACCAGATGTGAGTGTACACACACACATACGCAACACACACACCACCACCTACACTGTACAGTACCAGATGTGAGTGTACACACACACACACACACACACACACACACACCACCACCATGCACACGTTCACCACGTCCATACCAGGTTCAAAGTGATGAATTAGTGGTCAGATTTATCTTGATGATTTAGCCGCGTGACTGGGGTGGAACACACACACACACTCGTCATATACAGCAGCATATGACATACATCTCTCAAAAGCCACTGTGAGTTCGGGATTGTGTCGTAAAACTGCTAAAAATTGCGGGAATAGTGGTATCAGCGGCTACTGTACATATAGAAAGCCAATGGGGTAGACAGAACTTACGTTAAATAGACCTCTATAGAAAGCCAATGGGGTAGACAGAACTTACGTTAAATAGACCTCTATAGAAAGCCAATGGGGTAGACAGAACTTACGTTAAATACACCTCTATAGAAAGCCAATGGGGTAGGCATGACTAACGTCAAATAGACCGATAATAGACCTCTATAGAGCCGTTGGGGTAGATAAGACTAACGTCAAATAGACCTCTATAGAGCCGTTGGGGTAGATAAGACTAACGTCAAATAGACCTCTATAAAGCAGTTGGGGTAGATAAGACTAACGTCAGATAGACCTCTATAGAGCGGATGGGGTAGATAAGACTAACGTCAAATAGACCTCTATAAAGCCAATGGGGTAGGCATGATGCTGAAATAGATCAAATAGACCTCGTTTTTTCACTACTTGTGGGGCAGCCGTGGCCTACTGGTTAGCGCTTCAGACTTGTAACCGGAGGGTTGGGGTTCGCTCATGGGATCAAAAGAGTATACTTATACTTATACTGACAGGTTCAACATATAATCACAAATGCTGGCCAACATGGAAAGGATCTCCTATGTCTAAACTATGTCTGTGTTACCCAGTGGGTGGCAGTAGTAAGTTACAGCTTCGTAACATCAGTAGGCAAACTCATGTTCACTCAATGCTACATCCCACAGAACAGAAGCCAATCTACAGCATTTAATGCTCTTTATTTCATTTAAGTAACACTGCGTTGCCTTGTTGTACATCTCATCGTTGTGAAGAAGCTCACATTTGCTCATATCACCTTCCATTTGTTTTCTTATCTCTTCTGGACGCTAACTACGTTCTCATTAGTAATCACTGTATTCCGCTAAAATGCCCGTTGCTACACAAACGTAACGTATTCACCCGAACTCTACTGAGTATATTGTGTGTGTGTGTGTGTGTGTGTGTGTGTGCAGCGGCAGAGAGGATGGAGTGTGGCATGACCTGCCGGGTTGTGTGAACACGCCGGAGAAGCAGTGTGACTTCAGCGCCATGGCAACGCACCTCTACGGAGCAACGCTGCAAGTGCGCACCCAACGACACAACGTCTCATCTCCATGGCAACAGAGCAAGCAGGAAGTGGGATGTGTTCACAGTAAGTCCCCATGATCAGTTCATAAGTATGCAGTGCCATAACTACATCTGACGTTTATACTAAACCGTTTGAAAATCGGTAGAAAATTGAACAAGTTAAGGCTATTTAAAAAGTATGCACCATTGAAACACAATGTTATGAGTGAGCGAGCTGACTGTGGCTAGATGGCCGTGAGGTGCGGACGTTGACCTCCATTGGCCAGCAGCGCGGACATCTAGCCTTTATTATGTATATCTATGTTTCTGACTGCACCACTGGACCAGCTGTTCCACCTCCTGCCTGTAAGCAGACTCATCACCATCCTGGATCAAACCAATGATGGTGGTGTCATCTGCAAACTTCAGGAGTTTTACAGACGGGCTCTTTGAGGTGCGGTCATTAGTGTAGAGGGAGAAGAGCAGTGGGGAGAGGACACACCCCTGTGGGGCGCCTGTAGCCTAGAAATCTAGACGCACCCTAGCGGCGGCAAATTAATTTGCTCAGCGTCTAGAAGCAAACCATAGGGATTTCTATTGGCTGACGCCGTGGACGTCATCCAATCACAGCGCTCTATTTTCTTAGAGAGTCTTAAGGCGGGCTTAACAGGATGACGACAGTCCTGCGACGGTGAACAACAAGGAAGGTGGCTATGGCGAACGAAGAGCGGTTGTTTGAATCGGTGTTGCCGTCATCCTGCTTTTTGTTCTGATTGGTCGTAACGCTGTAAATGGGATTGCAGACTATACATTTCAATGATGGCCCGCCAGGCTAGGGCGCCTGTACTGATAGACCGGGTTTTGGATGAGATACTCCCCAGTCTGACATGCTGCTGCCTGTCAGTCAGGAAGCTGATGATCCACTGACAGGTGCTGACAGGCACTGAGAACTGGGTGAGCTTCTTGGCATACGTCCCTGGGGAGTGGAGGTGGTGCAGGATGAATTGCAGTCCCATATTGATGGCGTCATCCGCCGACCTGTTTGCCCTGTAGGCAAACTGCAGGGGTCCTGTACTGGGTGAGCTTCTGATGTAGGAGTTCAGGCATGATGGTGTTGAACGCCGAGCTGAAGTCCACAAACAGGATCTTGGCATACGTCCCTGGGGAGTGGAGGTGGTGCAGGATGAATTGCAGTCCCATATTGATGGCGTCATCCGCCGACCTGTTTGCCCTGTAGGCAAACTGCAGGGGTCCTGTTATGTCCTTCAGATGGCTCAACACCAGTCTTTCAAAGGATTTCATGACCACAGACGTCAGGGTGATGGGCCTGTAGTCATTTAATCCTGCGACGGAGGTTTTTTTTGTTGATTGGGATGATGGTGGAGCGTTTGAAGCAGGAGGGCACTTCACACAGCTCCAGGGACTGGTTAAAGATCTGCGTGAAGATTGGGATGATGGTGGAGCGTTTGAAGCAGGAGGGCACTTCACACAGCTCCAGGGACTGGTTAAAGATCTGCGTGAAGATTGGCGCCAGCTGTTCAGCACAGACACGCAGACAAGACGGGGACACTCCGTCCAGGTCCTGGATAGGGCTGAAATGATTCATCGAGTTACTCGAATAACTCGATTACAAAAATTACTCGAGGCAAAAACTCTGCCTCCAAGCCTTGTTAAATTCCTATGACACGCACTATACGCGCAGGGATCTGATTGTTCCACACGGACCGTTGTTCAGGAAGCACACCACTAGCGCGTGATACATTCTGAATTTAGTTGGCGCGATAGCGGAGTCAAGATGTCCATTAATGGCAGAGAATGTCTTAAGTTTTCAAGTAAAGTTTTGGGATCATTACAGACTCAAAAAGGAAGAGAACAAGCATCTGAACCGAAAACATCCACTCCATGCTGTTTCACCAAGCGCCGCTGAAACAATCAATAAAGGATCAATAAAGTTATCTATCTATCTATGTGTCTATCTATCTACGTAGCCTATACATTGATGTTAGCTAATTTTAAACGCATAGGCTACTGTATTTGTATCGATGTCGTGATATATTGTTTAGCTTTGATGTTTTTAAGTAGTAAACTTATTCACGTTCAATTGTAAGAGAGTAGGCTATGCCTAAAAAAGAACCCCTTCTTCACATACAGTACACACATGCATGCACCCTCATCTTCCCTCACGCACCGCACGCGTGCACAGACACACAGGTTGTGAGGTTACCATAGCAAATAGGCTCACCCCAGAAATTATTTTTTTAGTAGCCTAATGGTAAAATTATTTGTTAGTAGCCTAATAGTAGGCTATTTTTTAGTAGCCTAATGGTAAAATTATTTGTTAGTAGCCTAATGGTAAATGCTGCAGGTGTATAAATCTACATAAAACAGATATTTACTTTGATGTCAAGTCTAGATTACAGCATGAAACTTGTTGTGCATATTAATCAATTAAATTGCTTTCCCTCTTCTCCCTCCCAGCACTTCACAACATAGTATGGACAGCTTTGTTCGCCCAGCTCAGTCATGCACAAGAGGCTGCAATTTTACAGAGAGCATTTTGAACATTATTTAATTGTTGGCACTGGCACTTATAAACACTAAATGGGTAAATTGCGATAAATGGGCTTAGTTTTGGAGCCAAATGTTGGAGTTAGAATAAATACCTCTGTGCCAATTGCTTGATCATTTAACAGCCACATCATTTTCGCTATGCATTATTTGTTTTGGTTGTTTAAAAATGCAAAAAAAAAAAAGATCTGATTAATCGATTGATAAAGTGCTAGATTAATCGATTACAAAAAGAATCGATAGCTGCAGCCCTAGTCCTGGAGCTTTCTTGATCTTCTGCTTCTGAAAGAGCCGGCACACATCCTTCTCGCAGATTGTTAGTGCAGGGTCGGGTGTTGAGAGGAAACCTTTTGTGCGTGAGGGGTGTGGTAATGGGTGCTTTTCAAACCTGCAGTAGAAGTTATTCAGGTCGTCCCTCAACCAGTCTGGGATTTTCTGCAGGGTGAGGGGATGGTCTCTTGTAATCCATGACCTGTTGCAGGGTCATTGGCTGAGAGGCTATTTTTTAGCTTCTCACTGTAGCTTCTTTTGGCAGTAAAAGTCATTCAGGTCATCAGGCAGTCTGGGATTTTCTGTAGGGTGGGGTTAACTCTTTCCCTTTGTATCTCTCTCCCTCTCTCTCTCTCTCTCTCTCTCTCTCTCCCTCCCTCCCTCCCTCCCTCTCTCTCTCTCTCCCTCCCCCTCTCTCCCCCCCTCTCTCCCTCTCTCTCCCTCTCTCTCTCCATCTCTCCAACCTCCCGTAGCTGGTTCCTGTTCTCCTGAGGTGGTTGCCATGGCGTCTCCTGGTTACCTGAGTGTCCAGATGGATCGTGAGCGCAGTGACCAGAGCCTTCAGTACGAGCATGCACACCTGAGCTACAGAGTGCTCTACGGCAGGGAGGGAGGGAACATGAAGGTAACACACACACAAAAAAGATTGAAATTGACCGCAGCCATCTTTACGAAAATGGCGTTTCAAAAGTGTTCGTTTCCGGCACCAGCTAGAATTAGCCTATTGGATTCCACGTTACAGACGCAGTGTTTCCTCTAGGATTTTTTTACGCAGTGGGGGCAGGCCCCACAACAACCCCCCCCCCCACGACACAAAAAATTATAGCCTATAATTTAGTATGAAAAGTATTTCTTTTAAAATATGAATTGCTTAAAAATACTGCTAATTTTATGCTGTTTAACAAATGTATAAATTGTGCACTGTCGCTTTAATTCACGTTTATTTCTCAATGATCTTCTGCCTGCTCCGCTATAGCTAGTGCTGTACCTACGGCTGGGCCCTCTCACAGTTTTTAAATGGTCAGTAGTGGGAACTACTGTTGCCTTCATGATTTCCTTTTAAAAGTTTCTTATAAGAAGGATATATCAATTATCAACAATGACAAGCCAGCTGGAACCTGCGGCTGGCTCTCTCTCTCCCTCTCGTGAGTGCAGACGCTTTCCCAATTAAATGGATCACATAATGTTCACGTTAGATCTGCTGCAAAGGAGATAACTAAGAGTTAACTTAGTTTAACATGATGTTATCTCGATTTAACATGATGTTTTAACATTGACATTGCAAACGTTCTCTAAGGAGAGTGAAAAGCAGTTTGCAGTAAGGCTAACCAACGTCGTCTCTATCGCAGGAAAAAAATAGCGAGCAGCCTGATAACCAAATGAAATGCTCGGCGGGCCGCAGTTTGCCCACCCCTGGCCTAGGCTAAGCATTCTGTAGCCTAATTCGTTAGAAAATTTAAAAAATGGTTGCACTTCTTTTTGCTAATTTTCACATTTAGCAACAAGGGTAACAAACGTTTAGGTCGTGCGGCCTTTGTGCGTCTGTGTAGCCCAAATTATTAAAAAATAAACTTTTCCGTGTCATACAACACAACTATTTATTTTAACATCATTACATCTATTACTATAGACTATTTCCAATTTGTATTATATTAGTGACTCACTTATCGTTTCAATGTTTCCAGATGTTTGATATCAGGACGTGAGCTGTCAGAACTGACAAGTTGAACGTTGTCTTATTAAAACGGACCCACCGCGGTGACGTTTTTGGTGGAGGTGTTTAATAGTGACTCAGAAGAAAGCAAACGTTTGGACGATAAGCACATCCACACACTATGTGGAGGTAAACTGGACAGCCCCAAACCTCTGAATAGTTCTGCTTGTTGTTAAATTGCAATGTTAGCGGCTGCCAACGGGGGGGTGCATAATGTCGGCAGGATCATTTAAAAGGCAACTGCGACTATTGTGCGTCTGTCCCATTTCTGATACCGTGGGGGAAGAAAATTAAACCGTGGCGGGCCGCCACTACCAAATCAACATAGAGGAAACACTGAGACGGCGACAACGTAAGGTACACCGGTATGTCGTTGATGAAGATTGGACATTCCCTCAGAGGAAAAGAAGTGGTTCGGGAACATGCTTCACTTCACCTCGTAATAAGCACAAATTTTTTCATTGGTTGGGATAACATTTTGGGAATGGTGGTAGAAGTTTGCCCTGTCTCTGAAGTCCTAAGTTATTTAATGTGATGTTCATATGTGATAATAAACAATGCGCGTCAATATTGAGTCACTTTAGGCTACACAAATAATGATTCCTGAATGCTATATTTGGACAGGTTGTATGCCTATTACGCAATAGGCTATCCAACGAAAATTACTATAATTAAGGCGAGACACGGCAGGTGAAAACATCGTTTTTTTCATGCACTGGTCAATTTCGAGATTTTGAGCTGAAATGCAAACTAACATGGACGCGCGAGGACGCTCGTGCCCAACACTAAACTCGTGCATGAGCTGTCATCTACCAATCAGCATGTGCAAACTGGTGCCGGAAGTTGCAACCATGTAAAGCCATGTTTGCAAAACTGTCGGCGGCCAAATGCCATGCTAAGTGGGTGAAGCTAACCCTTCAAATCTTGACCCCCTGATTAGCCACCGTTAAATTATATGAAGATAATGTCATAGACACAGACACATCGTTAGCCACCGTTAGGTGCCTTGCTCAAGGGCACTTCAGCCGTGGAAGGGGGCATGGGAGAGTAATGCTCAACCATCCCCCCCCCCACATTTTTCCTACTGGGTCAGGGATCGAACCGGCAACCCTTTGGTTACAAGCTCGAACCCCTAACAAGTAAGCGAACCGAAGGGTTGCCGGATAGATCCCCGACCAGTAGGAACGTTGATAAACCAGTATTCTTTAAAAATTACGTTTGTCAATAAACCAGGATATTCTTTAAAAATTACGTTTGTCAATAAACCAGCATATTCTTTAAACATTAAGTTCGTTAAAGAAACCCTATGCAACAATTTTAGCAAAAATGACCTTAATTATGCAGGTTGAGAGTCGTTCTGATGGTTTACAACACTTTTTGGGTCGTTGGTGGGTGCTTCGTCTCCCCCTAGTGCTTCTCTGCGGAAAAAACGAATATGCAACTTTCTGGTCGCGGACCGAACACATCCGGAAGTATCCAAACGCGCCTCGAAAATGTAGTCAGATTGTAGTTTCTAAGAAGACTGCAAAACGGACTCCGACTTGGCTTTGTTGCTGTTGAAATTGTAAGTAGCCTACCCTTGGGTGAACTTTTGTAATGTGATTTGATAGTCTCTTGAACAATGTGTTTGCTCGACCTTTTTATTGCGAGTCCTGTATGTGTTTAGCCTGGTTTCTTGATGGCTAA